>NW_022262483.1:0-55354 GCF_002021735.2 Oncorhynchus kisutch
TAGAGACAGTAGATCTAGCTGGTCTGTCATATTTAATAGATAAGTAGATCTAGCTGGTCTGTCATATTTAATAGAGACAGTATATCTAGCTGGTCTGTCATATTTAATGAGACAGTAGATACGCTGGTCTGTCATATTATATAGAGACAGTAGATCTAGCTGGTCTGTCATATTATAATAGAGACAGTAGATCTAGCTGGTCTGTCATATTATAATAGAGACAGTAGATCTAGCTGGTCTGTCATATTATAATAGAGACAGTAGATCTAGCTGGTCTGTCAAATATAATAGAGACAGTAGATAGCTGGTCTGTCATTATTATAGAGACAGTAGATCTAGCTGGTCTGTCATATTATAATAGAGACAGTAGATCTAGCTGGTCTGTCATAATATAATAGAGACAGTAGATCTAGCTGGTCTGTCATAATATAATAGAGACAGTAGATCTAGCTGGTCTGTCATTAATAATAGAGACAGTAGATCTAGCTGGTCTGTCATATTATAATAGAGACAGTAGATCTAGCTGGTCTGTCATATTATAATAGAGACAGTAGATCTAGCTGGTCTGTCATATAATAGAGACAGTAGATCTAGCTGGTCTGTCATATTATAATAGAGACAGTAGATCTAGCTGGTCTGTCATATTATATATAGACAGTAGATCTAGCTGGTCTGTCATATTATAATAGAGACAGTAGATCTAGCTGGTCTGTCATAATAAATAGAGACAGTAGATCTAGCTGGTCTGTCATATTATAATAGAGACAGTAGATCTAGCTGGTCTGTCATATTATAATAGAGACAGTAGATCTAGCTGGTCTGTCATAATATAATAGAGACAGTAGATCTAGCTGGTCTGTCATATTATTAGAGACAGTAGATCTAGCTGGTCTGTCATAATATAATAGAGACAGTAGATCTAGCTGGTCTGTCATAATATAATAGAGACAGTATATCTAGCTGGTCTGTCATATTATAATAGAGACAGTAGATCTAGCTGGTCTGTCATAATTTAATAGAGACAGTAGATCTAGCTGGTCTGTCATAATATAATAGAGACAGTAGATCTAGCTGGTCTGTCATATATAATAGAGACAGTAGATCTAGCTGGTCTGTCATAATATAATAGAGACAGTAGATCTAGCTGGTCTGTCATATATAATAGAGACAGTATCTAGCTGGTCTGTCATATTATAATAGAGACAGTAGATCTAGCTGGTCTGTCATATTTAATAGAGACAGTAGATCTAGCTGGTCTGTCATATTATAATAGAGACAGTAGATCTAGCTGGTCTGTCATAATATAATAGAGACAGTAGATCTAGCTGGTCTGTCATATTATAATAGAGACAGTATATCTAGCTGGTCTGTCATATTTTAATAGAGACAGTAGATCTAGCTGGTCTGTCATATTATAATAGAGACAGTAGATCTCGCTGGTCTGTCATATTATAATAGAGACAGTAGATCTAGCTGGTCTGTCATATTATAATAGAGACAGTAGATCTAGCTGGTCTGTCATAATATAATAGAGACAGTAGATCTAGCTGGTCTGTCATATAATAATAGAGACAGTAGATCTAGCTGGTCTGTCATATTATAGATACAGTAGATCTAGCTGGTCTGTCATAATATAATAGAGACAGTAGATCTAGCTGGTCTGTCATATTATAATAGAGACAGTAGATCTAGCTGGTCTGTCATATTATAATAGAGACAGTAGATCTAGCTGGTCTGTCATAATATAATAGACACATATCTAGCTGGTCTGTCATATTATTATAGAGACAGTAGATCTAGCTGGTCTGTCATATTTAATAGAGACAGTAGATCTAGCTGGTCTGTCATATTTTAATAGAGACAATAGATCTAGCTGGTCTGTCATATTATAATAGATAGTAGATCGCTGGTCTGTCATATATTATAGAGACAGTAGATCTAGCTGGTCTGTCATATATAATAGAGACAGTAGATCTAGCTGGTCTGTCATAATATAATAGAGACAGTAGATCTAGCTGGTCTGTCATAATATAATAGAGACAGCATATCTAGCTGGTCTGTCATCTTATTATAGAGACAGTAGATCTAGCTGGTCTGTCATGATTTAATAGAGACAGTAGATCTAGCTGGTCTGTCATATTTTAATAGAGACAGTAGATCTAGCTGGTCTGTCATATTATAATAGAGACAGTAGATCTAGCTGGTCTGTCATATTATTATAGAGACAGTAGATCTAGCTGGTCTGTCATATTATAATAGAGACAGTAGATCTAGCTGGTCTGTCATATTATAATAGAGACAGTAGATCTAGCTGGTCTGTCATATTATAATAGAGACAGTAGATCTAGCTGGTCTGTCATATTATAATAGAGACAGTAGATCTAGCTGGTCTGTCATAATATAATAGAGACAGTAGATCTAGCTGGTCTGTCATATTATAATAGAGACAGTAGATCTAGCTGGTCTGTCATATTATAATAGAGACAGTAGATCTAGCTGGTCTGTCATAATATAATAGAGACAGTAGATCTAGCTGGTCTGTCATAATATAATAGAGACAGTAGATCTAGCTGGTCTGTCATATAATAATAGAGACAGTAGATCTAGCTGGTCTGTCATAATAATAGAGACAGTAGATCTAGCTGGTCTGTCATATTATAATAGAGACAGTAGATCTAGCTGGTCTGTCATATTATAATAGAGACAGTAGATCTAGCTGGTCTGTCATATAATAGAGACAGTAGATCTAGCTGGTCTGTCATATATATAATAGAGACAGTAGATCTAGCTGGTCTGTCATATTATAATAGAGACAGTAGATCTAGCTGGTCTGTCATATTATAATAGACAGTAGATCTAGCTGGTCTGTCATAATATAATAGAGACAGTAGATCTAGCTGGTCTGTCATATTATAATAGAGACAGTAGATCTAGCTGGTCTGTCATATTATAATAGAGACAGTAGATCTAGCTGGTCTGTCATAATATAATAGAGACAGTATCTAGCTGGTCTGTCATATTATAATAGAGACAGTAGATCTAGCTGGTCTGTCATAATTAATAGAGACAGTAGATCTAGCTGGTCTGTCATATATAATAGAGACAGTAGATCTAGCTGGTCTGTCATATAATAGAGACAGTAGATCTAGCTGGTCTGTCATAATATAATAGAGACAGTAGATCTAGCTGGTCTGTCATATTATAATAGAGACAGTAGATCTAGCTGGTCTGTCATATTATAATAGAGACAGTAGATCTAGCTGGTCTGTCATAATATAATAGAGACAGTAGATCTAGCTGGTCTGTCATATTATAATAGAGACAGTAGATCTAGCTGGTCTGTCATAATTAATAGAGACAGTAGATCTAGCTGGTCTGTCATATTATAATAGAGACAGTAGATCTAGCTGGTCTGTCATATTATAATAGAGACAGTAGATCTAGCTGGTCTGTCATATATAATAGAGACAGTAGATCTAGCTGGTCTGTCATAATATAATAGAGACAGTAGATCTAGCTGGTCTGTCATAATATAATAGAGACAGTAGATCTAGCTGGTCTGTCATATAATAATAGAGACAGTAGATCTAGCTGGTCTGTCATAATAATAGAGACAGTAGATCTAGCTGGTCTGTCATAATATAATAGAGACAGTAGATCTAGCTGGTCTGTCATATTATAATAGAGACAGTAGATCTAGCTGGTCTGTCATAATATAATAGAGACAGTAGATCTAGCTGGTCTGTCATAATATAATAGAGACAGTAGATCTAGCTGGTCTGTCATAATATAATAGAGACAGTAGATCTAGCTGGTCTGTCATATTATAATAGAGACAGTAGATCTAGCTGGTCTGTCATATTATAATAGAGACAGTAGATCTAGCTGGTCTGTCATATTATAATAGAGACAGTAGATCTAGCTGGTCTGTCATATTATAATAGAGACAGTAGATCTAGCTGGTCTGTCATAATATAATAGAGACAGTAGATCTAGCTGGTCTGTCATATTATAATAGAGACAGTAGATCTAGCTGGTCTGTCATAATATAATAGAGACAGTAGATCTAGCTGGTCTGTCATATTATAATAGAGACAGTAGATCTAGCTGGTCTGTCATATATAATAGAGACAGTAGATCTAGCTGGTCTGTCATAATATAATAGAGACAGTAGATCTAGCTGGTCTGTCATAATATAATAGAGACAGTAGATCTAGCTGGTCTGTCATATATAATAGAGACAGTAGATCTAGCTGGTCTGTCATAATATAGAGACAGTAGATCTAGCTGGTCTGTCATATTATAATAGAGACAGTAGATCTAGCTGGTCTGTCATATTATAATAGAGACAGTAGATCTAGCTGGTCTGTCATATATATAGAGACAGTATCTAGCTGGTCTGTCATATTATAATAGAGACAGTAGATCTAGCTGGTCTGTCATATTATAATAGAGACAGTAGATCTAGCTGGTCTGTCATAATATAATAGAGACAGTAGATCTAGCTGGTCTGTCATAATATAATAGAGACAGTAGATCTAGCTGGTCTGTCATAATATAATAGAGACAGTAGATCTAGCTGGTCTGTCATATATAATAGAGACAGTAGATCTAGCTGGTCTGTCATAATATAATAGAGACAGTAGATCTAGCTGGTCTGTCATATTATAATAGAGACAGTAGATCTAGCTGGTCTGTCATATATAATAGAGACAGTAGATCTAGCTGGTCTGTCATATATAATAGAGACAGTAGATCTAGCTGGTCTGTCATAATATAATAGAGACAGTAGATCTAGCTGGTCTGTCATAATATAATAGAGACAGTAGATCTAGCTGGTCTGTCATAATATAATAGAGACAGTAGATCTAGCTGGTCTGTCATAATATAATAGAGACAGTAGATCTAGCTGGTCTGTCATATTATAATAGAGACAGTAGATCTAGCTGGTCTGTCATATTATAATAGAGACAGTAGATCTAGCTGGTCTGTCATAATATAATAGAGACAGTAGATCTAGCTGGTCTGTCATATATAATAGAGACAGTAGATCTAGCTGGTCTGTCATAATATAATAGAGACAGTAGATCTAGCTGGTCTGTCATATTATAATAGAGACAGTAGATCTAGCTGGTCTGTCATATTATAATAGAGACAGTAGATCTAGCTGGTCTGTCATAATATAATAGAGACAGTAGATCTAGCTGGTCTGTCATAATATAATAGAGACAGTAGATCTAGCTGGTCTGTCATATAATAGAGACAGTAGATCTAGCTGGTCTGTCATAATAATAGAGACAGTAGATCTAGCTGGTCTGTCATATTATAATAGAGACAGTAGATCTAGCTGGTCTGTCATATTATAATAGAGACAGTAGATCTAGCTGGTCTGTCATATAATAGAGACAGTAGATCTAGCTGGTCTGTCATAATATAATAGAGACAGTAGATCTAGCTGGTCTGTCATATTATAATAGAGACAGTAGATCTAGCTGGTCTGTCATATTATAATAGAGACAGTAGATCTAGCTGGTCTGTCATAATATAATAGAGACAGTAGATCTAGCTGGTCTGTCATATTATAATAGAGACAGTAGATCTAGCTGGTCTGTCATATATAATAGAGACAGTAGATCTAGCTGGTCTGTCATAATATAATAGAGACAGTAGATCTAGCTGGTCTGTCATAATATAATAGAGACAGTAGATCTAGCTGGTCTGTCATATTATAATAGAGACAGTAGATCTAGCTGGTCTGTCATATTATAATAGAGACAGTAGATCTAGCTGGTCTGTCATAATATAATAGAGACAGTAGATCTAGCTGGTCTGTCATAATATAATAGAGACAGTAGATCTAGCTGGTCTGTCATATAATAATAGAGACAGTAGATCTAGCTGGTCTGTCATAATAATAGAGACAGTAGATCTAGCTGGTCTGTCATAATATAATAGAGACAGTAGATCTAGCTGGTCTGTCATATTATAATAGAGACAGTAGATCTAGCTGGTCTGTCATATAATAGAGACAGTAGATCTAGCTGGTCTGTCATATATAATAGAGACAGTAGATCTAGCTGGTCTGTCATATATAATAGAGACAGTAGATCTAGCTGGTCTGTCATATTATAATAGAGACAGTAGATCTAGCTGGTCTGTCATAATATAATAGAGACAGTAGATCTAGCTGGTCTGTCATAATATAATAGAGACAGTAGATCTAGCTGGTCTGTCATAATATAATAGAGACAGTAGATCTAGCTGGTCTGTCATATTATAATAGAGACAGTAGATCTAGCTGGTCTGTCATAATATAATAGAGACAGTAGATCTAGCTGGTCTGTCATATATAATAGAGACAGTAGATCTAGCTGGTCTGTCATAATATAATAGAGACAGTAGATCTAGCTGGTCTGTCATATAATAATAGAGACAGTAGATCTAGCTGGTCTGTCATAATAATAGAGACAGTAGATCTAGCTGGTCTGTCATAATATAATAGAGACAGTAGATCTAGCTGGTCTGTCATATTATAATAGAGACAGTAGATCTAGCTGGTCTGTCATATATAATAGAGACAGTAGATCTAGCTGGTCTGTCATAATATAATAGAGACAGTAGATCTAGCTGGTCTGTCATATTATAATAGAGACAGTAGATCTAGCTGGTCTGTCATAATATAATAGAGACAGTAGATCTAGCTGGTCTGTCATAATATAATAGAGACAGTAGATCTAGCTGGTCTGTCATATTATAATAGAGACAGTAGATCTAGCTGGTCTGTCATAATATAATAGAGACAGTAGATCTAGCTGGTCTGTCATAATATAATAGAGACAGTAGATCTAGCTGGTCTGTCATAATATAATAGAGACAGTAGATCTAGCTGGTCTGTCATATATAATAGAGACAGTAGATCTAGCTGGTCTGTCATAATATAATAGAGACAGTAGATCTAGCTGGTCTGTCATAATATAATAGAGACAGTAGATCTAGCTGGTCTGTCATATATATAGAGACAGTAGATCTAGCTGGTCTGTCATAATATAATAGAGACAGTAGATCTAGCTGGTCTGTCATATTATAATAGAGACAGTAGATCTAGCTGGTCTGTCATAATATAATAGAGACAGTAGATCTAGCTGGTCTGTCATATTATAATAGAGACAGTAGATCTAGCTGGTCTGTCATATTATAATAGAGACAGTAGATCTAGCTGGTCTGTCATATTATAATAGAGACAGTAGATCTAGCTGGTCTGTCATATTATAATAGAGACAGTAGATCTAGCTGGTCTGTCATATTATAATAGAGACAGTAGATCTAGCTGGTCTGTCATAATATAATAGAGACAGTAGATCTAGCTGGTCTGTCATAAATAATAGAGACAGTAGATCTAGCTGGTCTGTCATAATAATAGAGACAGTAGATCTAGCTGGTCTGTCATAATATAATAGAGACAGTAGATCTAGCTGGTCTGTCATATATAATAGAGACAGTAGATCTAGCTGGTCTGTCATATATAATAGAGACAGTAGATCTAGCTGGTCTGTCATATATAATAGAGACAGTAGATCTAGCTGGTCTGTCATAATATAATAGAGACAGTAGATCTAGCTGGTCTGTCATATTATAATAGAGACAGTAGATCTAGCTGGTCTGTCATATTATAATAGAGACAGTAGATCTAGCTGGTCTGTCATAATATAATAGAGACAGTAGATCTAGCTGGTCTGTCATAATATAATAGAGACAGTAGATCTAGCTGGTCTGTCATATAATAATAGAGACAGTAGATCTAGCTGGTCTGTCATAATAATAGAGACAGTAGATCTAGCTGGTCTGTCATATTATAATAGAGACAGTAGATCTAGCTGGTCTGTCATATTATAATAGAGACAGTAGATCTAGCTGGTCTGTCATAATAGACAGTAGATCTAGCTGGTCTGTCATATTATAATAGAGACAGTAGATCTAGCTGGTCTGTCATATTATAATAGAGACAGTAGATCTAGCTGGTCTGTCATAATATAATAGAGACAGTAGATCTAGCTGGTCTGTCATAATATAATAGAGACAGTAGATCTAGCTGGTCTGTCATATTATAATAGAGACAGTAGATCTAGCTGGTCTGTCATAATATAATAGAGACAGTAGATCTAGCTGGTCTGTCATAATATAATAGAGACAGTAGATCTAGCTGGTCTGTCATATTATAATAGAGACAGTAGATCTAGCTGGTCTGTCATATTATAATAGAGACAGTAGATCTAGCTGGTCTGTCATATTATAATAGAGACAGTAGATCTAGCTGGTCTGTCATATTATAATAGAGACAGTAGATCTAGCTGGTCTGTCATAATATAATAGAGACAGTAGATCTAGCTGGTCTGTCATATATAATAGAGACAGTAGATCTAGCTGGTCTGTCATATTATAATAGAGACAGTAGATCTAGCTGGTCTGTCATATTATAATAGAGACAGTAGATCTAGCTGGTCTGTCATATTATAATAGAGACAGTAGATCTAGCTGGTCTGTCATATTATAATAGAGACAGTAGATCTAGCTGGTCTGTCATATATAATAGAGACAGTAGATCTAGCTGGTCTGTCATAATATAATAGAGACAGTAGATCTAGCTGGTCTGTCATATTATAATAGAGACAGTAGATCTAGCTGGTCTGTCATATTATAATAGAGACAGTAGATCTAGCTGGTCTGTCATAATATAATAGAGACAGTAGATCTAGCTGGTCTGTCATAATATAATAGAGACAGTAGATCTAGCTGGTCTGTCATATATAATAGAGACAGTAGATCTAGCTGGTCTGTCATAATAATAGAGACAGTAGATCTAGCTGGTCTGTCATATTATAATAGAGACAGTAGATCTAGCTGGTCTGTCATATTATAATAGAGACAGTAGATCTAGCTGGTCTGTCATATAATAGAGACAGTAGATCTAGCTGGTCTGTCATATTATAATAGAGACAGTAGATCTAGCTGGTCTGTCATATTATAATAGAGACAGTAGATCTAGCTGGTCTGTCATATTATAATAGAGACAGTAGATCTAGCTGGTCTGTCATAATATAATAGAGACAGTAGATCTAGCTGGTCTGTCATATTATAATAGAGACAGTAGATCTAGCTGGTCTGTCATATTATAATAGAGACAGTAGATCTAGCTGGTCTGTCATAATATAATAGAGACAGTAGATCTAGCTGGTCTGTCATATTATAATAGAGACAGTAGATCTAGCTGGTCTGTCATATATAATAGAGACAGTAGATCTAGCTGGTCTGTCATATTATAATAGAGACAGTAGATCTAGCTGGTCTGTCATAATATAATAGAGACAGTAGATCTAGCTGGTCTGTCATATTATAATAGAGACAGTAGATCTAGCTGGTCTGTCATAATATAATAGAGACAGTAGATCTAGCTGGTCTGTCATATATAATAGAGACAGTAGATCTAGCTGGTCTGTCATAATAATAGAGACAGTAGATCTAGCTGGTCTGTCATAATATAATAGAGACAGTAGATCTAGCTGGTCTGTCATATTATAATAGAGACAGTAGATCTAGCTGGTCTGTCATATTATAATAGAGACAGTAGATCTAGCTGGTCTGTCATAATATAATAGAGACAGTAGATCTAGCTGGTCTGTCATATTATAATAGAGACAGTAGATCTAGCTGGTCTGTCATATTATAATAGAGACAGTAGATCTAGCTGGTCTGTCATATTATAATAGAGACAGTAGATCTAGCTGGTCTGTCATATTATAATAGAGACAGTAGATCTAGCTGGTCTGTCATATTATAATAGAGACAGTAGATCTAGCTGGTCTGTCATAATATAATAGAGACAGTAGATCTAGCTGGTCTGTCATAATATAATAGAGACAGTAGATCTAGCTGGTCTGTCATATATAATAGAGACAGTAGATCTAGCTGGTCTGTCATAATAATAGAGACAGTAGATCTAGCTGGTCTGTCATAATATAATAGAGACAGTAGATCTAGCTGGTCTGTCATATTATAATAGAGACAGTAGATCTAGCTGGTCTGTCATAATAATAGAGACAGTAGATCTAGCTGGTCTGTCATATTATAATAGAGACAGTAGATCTAGCTGGTCTGTCATAATATAATAGAGACAGTAGATCTAGCTGGTCTGTCATATATAATAGAGACAGTAGATCTAGCTGGTCTGTCATATTATAATAGAGACAGTAGATCTAGCTGGTCTGTCATATTATAATAGAGACAGTAGATCTAGCTGGTCTGTCATATTATAATAGAGACAGTAGATCTAGCTGGTCTGTCATATATAATAGAGACAGTAGATCTAGCTGGTCTGTCATAATATAATAGAGACAGTAGATCTAGCTGGTCTGTCATATATAATAGAGACAGTAGATCTAGCTGGTCTGTCATAATAATAGAGACAGTAGATCTAGCTGGTCTGTCATAATATAATAGAGACAGTAGATCTAGCTGGTCTGTCATATTATAATAGAGACAGTAGATCTAGCTGGTCTGTCATATTATAATAGAGACAGTAGATCTAGCTGGTCTGTCATAATATAATAGAGACAGTAGATCTAGCTGGTCTGTCATATTATAATAGAGACAGTAGATCTAGCTGGTCTGTCATAATTTAATAGAGACAGTAGATCTAGCTGGTCTGTCATATTATAATAGAGACAGTAGATCTAGCTGGTCTGTCATATTATAATAGAGACAGTAGATCTAGCTGGTCTGTCATATTATAATAGAGACAGTAGATCTAGCTGGTCTGTCATATTATAATAGAGACAGTAGATCTAGCTGGTCTGTCATAATATAATAGAGACAGTAGATCTAGCTGGTCTGTCATAATATAATAGAGACAGTAGATCTAGCTGGTCTGTCATATTATAATAGAGACAGTAGATCTAGCTGGTCTGTCATAATATAATAGAGACAGTAGATCTAGCTGGTCTGTCATATTATAATAGAGACAGTAGATCTAGCTGGTCTGTCATATTATAATAGAGACAGTAGATCTAGCTGGTCTGTCATATTATAATAGAGACAGTAGATCTAGCTGGTCTGTCATATTATAATAGAGACAGTAGATCTAGCTGGTCTGTCATATTATAATAGAGACAGTAGATCTAGCTGGTCTGTCATATTATAATAGAGACAGTAGATCTAGCTGGTCTGTCATATTATAATAGAGACAGTAGATCTAGCTGGTCTGTCATAATATAATAGAGACAGTAGATCTAGCTGGTCTGTCATATTATAATAGAGACAGTAGATCTAGCTGGTCTGTCATATATAATAGAGACAGTAGATCTAGCTGGTCTGTCATAATATAATAGAGACAGTAGATCTAGCTGGTCTGTCATAATATAATAGAGACAGTAGATCTAGCTGGTCTGTCATATATAATAGAGACAGTAGATCTAGCTGGTCTGTCATAATAATAGAGACAGTAGATCTAGCTGGTCTGTCATATATAATAGAGACAGTAGATCTAGCTGGTCTGTCATATTATAATAGAGACAGTAGATCTAGCTGGTCTGTCATATAATAGAGACAGTAGATCTAGCTGGTCTGTCATATTATAATAGAGACAGTAGATCTAGCTGGTCTGTCATATTATAATAGAGACAGTAGATCTAGCTGGTCTGTCATATTATAATAGAGACAGTAGATCTAGCTGGTCTGTCATAATATAATAGAGACAGTAGATCTAGCTGGTCTGTCATATTATAATAGAGACAGTAGATCTAGCTGGTCTGTCATATTATAATAGAGACAGTAGATCTAGCTGGTCTGTCATAATATAATAGAGACAGTAGATCTAGCTGGTCTGTCATATTATTATAGAGACAGTAGATCTAGCTGGTCTGTCATATTATAATAGAGACAGTAGATCTAGCTGGTCTGTCATAATATAATAGAGACAGTAGATCTAGCTGGTCTGTCATATAATAATAGAGACAGTAGATCTAGCTGGTCTGTCATATTATTATAGAGACAGTAGATCTAGCTGGTCTGTCATATTATTATAGAGACAGTAGATCTAGCTGGTCTTTCATAATATAATAGAGACAGCATATCTAGCTGGTCTGCCATATTATTATAGAGACAGTAGATCTAGCTGGTCTGTCATCATTTAATAGATACAGTAGATCTAGCTGGTCTGTCATATAATAATAGAGATAGTAGATCTAGCTGGTCTGTCATGATTTTTTATTATTATTTTTTTTTAATTATTTTTTTAATTATTATTATTATATTTTCTTCTTGGGCCTCTATAACTATATCTATTGTTTTTATTTTTGTTGTTGTTGTGTGATTTGGATTAATCCCCTCTACCACACGGAACCCCACTAATCTACTGACGGAACGCAGGGGTGGCTAACAGACCTCCATCCTATGCTAGCTTGCTACCGATGCCCTGGCTAGCTGTCTAAATCACCAACCAACCTCTCCACTCACCGGACCCTTTTGATCACTCGACTAAGCATGCCTCTCCTTAATGTCAATATGTCTTGTCCATTGCTGTTCTGGTTAGTGTTTATTGGCTTATTTCACTGTAGAGCCTCTAGTCCTGCTCACTATACCTTATCCAACCTATTAGTTCACCACCCACACATGCAATGACATCTCCTGGTTTCAACGATGTTTCTAGAGACAATATCTCTCTCTTCATCACTCAATACCTAGGTTTACCTCCACTGTATTCACATCCTACCATACATTTGTCTGTACATTATACCTTGATGCTATTTTATCGCCCCCCAGAAACCTCCTTTTACTCTATGTTCCAGACGTTCTAGACGACCAATTCTCATAGCTTTTAGCCGTACCCTTATTCTACTCCTCCTATGTTCCTCTGGCGATGTAGAGGTGAATCCAGGCCCTGCAGTGCCTAGCTCCACTCCTATTCCCCAGGCGCTCTCTTTTGACGACTTCTGTAACCGTAATAGCCTTGGTTTCATGCATGTTAACATTAGAAGCCTCCTCCCTAAGTTTGTTCTATTCACTGCTTTAGCACACTCTGCCAACCCGGATGTTCTAGCTGTGTCTGAATCCTGGCTTAGGAAGACCACCAAAATTCTGAAGTTTTAATTCCAAACTACAACATTTTCAGACAAGATAGAACTGCCAAAGGGGGCGGTGTTGCAATCTACTGCAAAGATAGCCTGCAGAGTTCTGTCCTACTATCCAGGTCTGTACCCAAACAATTTGAACTTCTACTTTTAAAAATCCACCTCTCTAAAAACAAGTCTCTCACCGTTGCCGCCTGCTATAGACCACCCTCTGCCCCCAGCTGTGCTCTGGACACCATATGTGAACTGATTGCCCCCCATCTATCTTCAGAGTTCGTGCTGCTAGGCGACCTAAACTGGAACATGCTTAACACCCCAGCCATCCTACAATCTAAACTTGATGCCCTCAATCTCACACAAATATCAATGAACCTACCAGGTACCTCCCCAAAACCTTAAACACGGGCACCCTCATAGATATCATCCTAACCAACTTCCCCTCTAAATACACCTCTGCTGTCTTCAACCAAGATCTCAGCGATCACTGCCTCATTGCCTGCATCCGTAATGGGTCAGCGGTCAAACGACCTCCACTCATCACTGTAAAACGCTCCCTGAAACACTTCTGCGAGCAGGCCTTTCTAATCGACCTGGCCGGGGTATCCTGGAAGGATATTGATCTCATCCCGTCAGTAGAGGATGCCTGGATATTTTTTAAAAATGCCTTCCTAACCATCTTAAATAAACATGCCCCATTCAAGAAATTTAGAACCAGGAACAGATATAGCCCTTGGTTCTCCCCAGACCTGACTGCCCTTAACCAACACAAAAACATCCTATGGCGTTCTGCATTAGCATCGAACAGCCCCCGTGATATGCAGCTGTTCAGGGAAGCTAGAAATCATTATACACAGGCAGTTAGAAAAGCCAAGGCTAGCTTTTTCAAGCAGAAATTTGCTTCCTGCAACACTAACTCAAAAAAGTTCTGGGACACTGTAAAGTCCATGGAGAATAAGAACACCTCCTCCCAGCTGCCCACTGCACTGAAGATAGGAAACACTGTCACCACTGATAAATCCACCATAATTGAGAATTTCAATAAGCATTTTTCTACGGCTGGCCATGCTTTCCACCTGGCTACTCCTACCCCGGACAACAGCACTGCACCCCCAACAGCAACTCGCCCAAGCCTTCCCCATTTCTCCTTCTCCCAAATCCATTCAGCTGATGTTCTGAAAGAGCTGCAAAATCTGGACCCCTACAAATCAGCCGGGCTAGACAATCTGGACCCTTTCTTTCTAAAATTATCTGCCGAAATTGTTGCCACCCCTATTACTAGCCTGTTCAACCTCTCTTTCGTGTCGTCTGAGATTCCCAAAGATTGGAAAGCAGCTGCGGTCATCCCCCTCTTCAAAGGGGGGACACTCTTGACCCAAACTGCTACAGACCTATATCTATCCTACCGTGCCTTTCTAAGGTCTTCGAAAGCCAAGTCAACAAACAGATTACCGACCATTTCGAATCTCACCATACCTTCTCTGCTATGCAATCTGGTTTCAGAGCTGGTCATGGGTGCACCTCAGCCACGCTCAAGGTCCTAAACGATATCTTAACCGCCATCGATAAGAAACATTACTGTGCAGCCGTATTCATTGATCTGGCCAAGGCTTTCGACTCTGTCAATCACCATATCCTCATCGGCAGACTCGACAGCCTTGGTTTCTCAAATGATTGCCTCGCCTGGTTCACCAACTACTTCTCTGATAGAGTTCAGTGTGTCAAGTCGGAGGGTCTGCTGTCCGGACCTCTGGCAGTCTCTATGGGGGTGCCACAGGGTTCAATTCTTGGACCGACTCTCTTCTCTGTATACATCAATGAGGTCGCTCTTGCTGCTGGTGAGTCCCTGATCCACCTCTACGCAGACGACACCATTCTGTATACTTCCGGCCCTTCTTTGGACACTGTGTTAACAACCCTCCAGGCAAGCTTCAATGCCATACAACTCTCCTTCCGTGGCCTCCAATTGCTCTTAAATACAAGTAAAACTAAATGCATGCTCTTCAACCGATCGCTACCTGCACCTACCCGCCTGTCCAACATCACTACTCTGGACGGCTCTGACTTAGAATACGTGGACAACTACAAATACTTAGGTGTCTGGTTAGACTGTAAACTCTCCTTCCAGACCCATATCAAACATCTCCAATCCAAAGTTAAATCTAGAATTGGCTTCCTATTTCGCAACAAAGCATCCTTCACTCATGCTGCCAAACATACCCTTGTAAAACTGACCATCCTACCAATCCTCGACTTTGGCGATGTCATTTACAAAATAGCCTCCAATACCCTACTCAACAAATTGGATGCAGTCTATCACAGTGCAATCCGTTTTATCACCAAAGCCCCATATACTACCCACCATTGCGACCTGTACGCTCTCGTTGGCTGGCCCTCGCTTCATACTCGTCGCCAAACCCACTGGCTCCATGTCATCTACAAGACCCTGCTAGGTAAAGTCCCCCCTTATCTCAGCTCGCTGGTCACCATAGCATCTCCCACCTGTAGCACACGCTCCAGCAGGTATATCTCTCTAGTCACCCCCAAGACCAATTCTTTCTTTGGCCGCCTCTCCTTCCAGTTCTCTGCTGCCAATGACTGGAACGAACTACAAAAATCTCTGAAACTGGAAACACTTATCTCCCTCACTAGCTTTAAGCACCAACTGTCAGAGCAGCTCACAGATTACTGCACCTGTACATAGCCCACCTAAAATTTAGCCCAAACAACTACCTCTTTCCCAACTGTATTTAATTTTATTTATTTATTTATTTTGCTCCTTTGCACCCCATTATTTTTTTATTTCTACTTTGCACATTCTTCCATTGCAAAACTACCATTCCAGTATTTTACTTGCTATATTGTATTTACTTTGCCATCATGGCCTTTTTTTGCCTTTACCTCCCTTCTCACCTCATTTGCTCACATTGTATATAGATTTGTTTATACTGCATTATTGACTGTATGTTTGTTTGACTCCATGTGTAACTCTGTGTCGTTTTATCTGTCGAACTGCTTTGCTTATCTTGGCCAGGTCGCAATTGTAAATGAGAACTTGTTCTCCACTTGCCTACCTGGTTAAATAAAGGTAAAATAAATAAATAAATAAATGATAATACATACAGTAGATCTAGCTGGTCTGTCATAATATAATAGAGACAGTAGATCTAGCTGGTCTGTTATATTATAATAGAGACAATAGATCTAGCTGGTCTGTCATATTATAATAGAGACAGTAGATCTAGCTGGTCTGTCATAATATAATAGAGACAGTAGATCTAGCTGGTCTGTCATATTATTATAGAGACAGTAGATCTAGCTGGTCTGTCATCATTTAATAGAGACAGTAGATCTAGCTGGTTGTCATATTTTAATAGAGACAGTAGATCTAGCTGGTCTGTCATATTATAATAGAGACAGTAGATCTAGCTGGTCTGTCATATTATAATAGAGACAGTAGATCTAGCTGGTCTGTCATAATATAATAGAGACAGTAGATCTAGCTGGTCTGTCATAATAATAGAGACAGTAGATCTAGCTGGTCTGTCATAATATAATAGAGACAGTAGATCTAGCTGGTCTGTCATATTATAATAGAGACAGTAGATCTAGCTGGTCTGTCATAATATAATAGAGACAGTAGATCTAGCTGGTCTGTCATATTATAATAGAGACAGTAGATCTAGCTGGTCTGTCATAATATAATAGAGACAGTAGATCTAGCTGGTCTGTCATATTATAATAGAGACAGTAGATCTAGCTGGTCTGTCATATTATAATAGAGACAGTAGATCTAGCTGGTCTGTCATATATAATAGAGACAGTAGATCTAGCTGGTCTGTCATATTATAATAGAGACAGTAGATCTAGCTGGTCTGTCATATTATAATAGAGACAGTAGATCTAGCTGGTCTGTCATAATATAATAGAGACAGTAGATCTAGCTGGTCTGTCATATATAATAGAGACAGTAGATCTAGCTGGTCTGTCATAATAATAGAGACAGTAGATCTAGCTGGTCTGTCATAATATAATAGAGACAGTAGATCTAGCTGGTCTGTCATAATATAATAGAGACAGTAGATCTAGCTGGTCTGTCATAATATAATAGAGACAGTAGATCTAGCTGGTCTGTCATAATATAATAGAGACAGTAGATCTAGCTGGTCTGTCATAATATAATAGAGACAGTAGATCTAGCTGGTCTGTCATATTATAATAGAGACAGTAGATCTAGCTGGTCTGTCATAATATAATAGAGACAGTAGATCTAGCTGGTCTGTCATATTATAATAGAGACAGTAGATCTAGCTGGTCTGTCATATATAATAGAGACAGTAGATCTAGCTGGTCTGTCATATTATAATAGAGACAGTAGATCTAGCTGGTCTGTCATAATATAATAGAGACAGTAGATCTAGCTGGTCTGTCATAATATAATAGAGACAGTAGATCTAGCTGGTCTGTCATAATATAATAGAGACAGTAGATCTAGCTGGTCTGTCATAATATAATAGAGACAGTAGATCTAGCTGGTCTGTCATAATATAATAGAGACAGTAGATCTAGCTGGTCTGTCATAATATAATAGAGACAGTAGATCTAGCTGGTCTGTCATAATATAATAGAGACAGTAGATCTAGCTGGTCTGTCATAATATAATAGAGACAGTAGATCTAGCT
This sequence comes from Oncorhynchus kisutch, assembly GCF_002021735.2. Lineage (NCBI taxonomy): Eukaryota > Metazoa > Chordata > Actinopteri > Salmoniformes > Salmonidae > Oncorhynchus > Oncorhynchus kisutch. The sequence continues at coordinate 17,801 of NW_022262483.1, forward strand.
GGTCTGTCATAATATAATAGAGACAGTAGATCTAGCTGGTCTGTCATAATATAATAGAGACAGTAGATCTAGCTGGTCTGTCATATTATAGAGACAGTAGATCTAGCTGGTCTGTCATAATATAATAGAGACAGTAGATCTAGCTGGTCTGTCATAATATAATAGAGACAGTAGATCTAGCTGGTCTGTCATAATATAATAGAGACAGTAGATCTAGCTGGTCTGTCATAATATAATAGAGACAGTAGATCTAGCTGGTCTGTCATAATATAATAGAGACAGTAGATCTAGCTGGTCTGTCATAATATAATAGAGACAGTAGATCTAGCTGGTCTGTCATAATATAATAGAGACAGTAGATCTAGCTGGTCTGTCATAATATAATAGAGACAGTAGATCTAGCTGGTCTGTCATAATAATAGAGACAGTAGATCTAGCTGGTCTGTCATAATATAATAGAGACAGTAGATCTAGCTGGTCTGTCATAATATAATAGAGACAGTAGATCTAGCTGGTCTGTCATAATATAATAGAGACAGTAGATCTAGCTGGTCTGTCATAATATAATAGAGACAGTAGATCTAGCTGGTCTGTCATAATATAATAGAGACAGTAGATCTAGCTGGTCTGTCATAATATAATAGAGACAGTAGATCTAGCTGGTCTGTCATAATATAATAGAGACAGTAGATCTAGCTGGTCTGTCATAATATAATAGAGACAGTAGATCTAGCTGGTCTGTCATAATATAATAGAGACAGTAGATCTAGCTGGTCTGTCATAATATAATAGAGACAGTAGATCTAGCTGGTCTGTCATAATATAATAGAGACAGTAGATCTAGCTGGTCTGTCATATATAATAGAGACAGTAGATCTAGCTGGTCTGTCATAATATAATAGAGACAGTAGATCTAGCTGGTCTGTCATAATATAATAGAGACAGTAGATCTAGCTGGTCTGTCATAATATAATAGAGACAGTAGATCTAGCTGGTCTGTCATAATATAATAGAGACAGTAGATCTAGCTGGTCTGTCATAATATAATAGAGACAGTAGATCTAGCTGGTCTGTCATATATAATAGAGACAGTAGATCTAGCTGGTCTGTCATAATATAATAGAGACAGTAGATCTAGCTGGTCTGTCATAATATAATAGAGACAGTAGATCTAGCTGGTCTGTCATAATATAATAGAGACAGTAGATCTAGCTGGTCTGTCATATATAATAGAGACAGTAGATCTAGCTGGTCTGTCATAATATAATAGAGACAGTAGATCTAGCTGGTCTGTCATAATATAATAGAGACAGTAGATCTAGCTGGTCTGTCATAATATAATAGAGACAGTAGATCTAGCTGGTCTGTCATAATATAATAGAGACAGTAGATCTAGCTGGTCTGTCATAATATAATAGAGACAGTAGATCTAGCTGGTCTGTCATAATATAGATGTGTATAAGAGACAGTAGATCTAGCTGGTCTGTCATAATATAATAGAGACAGTAGATCTAGCTGGTCTGTCATAATATAATAGAGACAGTAGATCTAGCTGGTCTGTCATAATATAATAGAGACAGTAGATCTAGCTGGTCTGTCATAATATAATAGAGACAGTAGATCTAGCTGGTCTGTCATATATAATAGAGACAGTAGATCTAGCTGGTCTGTCATAATATAATAGAGACAGTAGATCTAGCTGGTCTGTCATAATATAATAGAGACAGTAGATCTAGCTGGTCTGTCATAATATAATAGAGACAGTAGATCTAGCTGGTCTGTCATAATATAATAGAGACAGTAGATCTAGCTGGTCTGTCATAATATAATAGAGACAGTAGATCTAGCTGGTCTGTCATAATATAATAGAGACAGTAGATCTAGCTGGTCTGTCATAATATAATAGAGACAGTAGATCTAGCTGGTCTGTCATAATATAATAGAGACAGTAGATCTAGCTGGTCTGTCATAATATAATAGAGACAGTAGATCTAGCTGGTCTGTCATATTATAATAGAGACAGTAGATCTAGCTGGTCTGTCATATTATAATAGAGACAGTAGATCTAGCTGGTCTGTCATAATATAATAGAGACAGTAGATCTAGCTGGTCTGTCATATATAATAGAGACAGTAGATCTAGCTGGTCTGTCATAATATAATAGAGACAGTAGATCTAGCTGGTCTGTCATAATATAATAGAGACAGTAGATCTAGCTGGTCTGTCATATATAATAGAGACAGTAGATCTAGCTGGTCTGTCATAATATAATAGAGACAGTAGATCTAGCTGGTCTGTCATAATATAATAGAGACAGTAGATCTAGCTGGTCTGTCATAATATAATAGAGACAGTAGATCTAGCTGGTCTGTCATAATATAATAGAGACAGTAGATCTAGCTGGTCTGTCATATATAATAGAGACAGTAGATCTAGCTGGTCTGTCATAATATAATAGAGACAGTAGATCTAGCTGGTCTGTCATAATATAATAGAGACAGTAGATCTAGCTGGTCTGTCATATATAATAGAGACAGTAGATCTAGCTGGTCTGTCATATTATAATAGAGACAGTAGATCTAGCTGGTCTGTCATAATATAATAGAGACAGTAGATCTAGCTGGTCTGTCATAATATAATAGAGACAGTAGATCTAGCTGGTCTGTCATAATATAATAGAGACAGTAGATCTAGCTGGTCTGTCATATTATAATAGAGACAGTAGATCTAGCTGGTCTGTCATATATAATAGAGACAGTAGATCTAGCTGGTCTGTCATAATAATAGAGACAGTAGATCTAGCTGGTCTGTCATAATAATAGAGACAGTAGATCTAGCTGGTCTGTCATAATATAATAGAGACAGTAGATCTAGCTGGTCTGTCATAATATAATAGAGACAGTAGATCTAGCTGGTCTGTCATAATATAATAGAGACAGTAGATCTAGCTGGTCTGTCATATTATAATAGAGACAGTAGATCTAGCTGGTCTGTCATAATATATAGAGACAGTAGATCTAGCTGGTCTGTCATTATAATAGAGACAGTAGATCTAGCTGGTCTGTCATAATATAATAGAGACAGTAGATCTAGCTGGTCTGTCATATATAATAGAGACAGTAGATCTAGCTGGTCTGTCATAATAATAGAGACAGTAGATCTAGCTGGTCTGTCATATTATAATAGAGACAGTAGATCTAGCTGGTCTGTCATAATATAATAGAGACAGTAGATCTAGCTGGTCTGTCATAATATAATAGAGACAGTAGATCTAGCTGGTCTGTCATATATAATAGAGACAGTAGATCTAGCTGGTCTGTCATAATATAATACAGTAGATCTAGCTGGTCTGTCATAATATAATAGAGACAGTAGATCTAGCTGGTCTGTCATAATATAATAGAGACAGTAGATCTAGCTGGTCTGTCATATTATAATAGAGACAGTAGATCTAGCTGGTCTGTCATAATATAATAGAGACAGTAGATCTAGCTGGTCTGTCATAATATAATAGAGACAGTAGATCTAGCTGGTCTGTCATAATATAATAGAGACAGTAGATCTAGCTGGTCTGTCATATATAATAGAGACAGTAGATCTAGCTGGTCTGTCATAATATAATAGAGACAGTAGATCTAGCTGGTCTGTCATATATAATAGAGACAGTAGATCTAGCTGGTCTGTCATATTATAATAGAGACAGTAGATCTAGCTGGTCTGTCATAATATAATAGAGACAGTAGATCTAGCTGGTCTGTCATAATATAATAGAGACAGTAGATCTAGCTGGTCTGTCATATATAATAGAGACAGTAGATCTAGCTGGTCTGTCATATTATAATAGAGACAGTAGATCTAGCTGGTCTGTCATAATATAATAGAGACAGTAGATCTAGCTGGTCTGTCATAATATAATAGAGACAGTAGATCTAGCTGGTCTGTCATAATATAATAGAGACAGTAGATCTAGCTGGTCTGTCATAATATAATAGAGACAGTAGATCTAGCTGGTCTGTCATAATATAATAGAGACAGTAGATCTAGCTGGTCTGTCATAATATAATAGAGACAGTAGATCTAGCTGGTCTGTCATATTATAATAGAGACAGTAGATCTAGCTGGTCTGTCATAATATAATAGAGACAGTAGATCTAGCTGGTCTGTCATAATATAATAGAGACAGTAGATCTAGCTGGTCTGTCATAATATAATAGAGACAGTAGATCTAGCTGTTCTGTCATAATATAATAGAGACAGACAGTAGATCTAGCTGGTCTGTCATAATATAATAGAGACAGTAGATCTAGCTGGTCTGTCATATTATAATAGAGACAGTAGATCTAGCTGGTCTGTCATATTATAATAGAGACAGTAGATCTAGCTGGTCTGTCATAATATAATAGAGACAGTAGATCTAGCTGGTCTGTCATATTATAATAGAGACAGTAGATCTAGCTGGTCTGTCATAATATAATAGAGACAGTAGATCTAGCTGGTCTGTCATAATATAATAGAGACAGTAGATCTAGCTGGTCTGTCATAATATAATAGAGACAGTAGATCTAGCTGGTCTGTCATAATATAATAGAGACAGTAGATCTAGCTGGTCTGTCATAATATAATAGAGACAGTAGATCTAGCTGGTCTGTCATAATATAATAGAGACAGTAGATCTAGCTGGTCTGTCATAATATAATAGAGACAGTAGATCTAGCTGGTCTGTCATATATAATAGAGACAGTAGATCTAGCTGGTCTGTCATATTATAATAGAGACAGTAGATCTAGCTGGTCTGTCATAATATAATAGAGACAGTAGATCTAGCTGGTCTGTCATATTATAATAGAGACAGTAGATCTAGCTGGTCTGTCATATTATAATAGAGACAGTAGATCTAGCTGGTCTGTCATAATATAATAGAGACAGTAGATCTAGCTGGTCTGTCATATTATAATAGAGACAGTAGATCTAGCTGGTCTGTCATAATATAATAGAGACAGTAGATCTAGCTGGTCTGTCATAATATAATAGAGACAGTAGATCTAGCTGGTCTGTCATATATAATAGAGACAGTAGATCTAGCTGGTCTGTCATAATATAATAGAGACAGTAGATCTAGCTGGTCTGTCATATTATAATAGAGACAGTAGATCTAGCTGGTCTGTCATATTATAATAGAGACAGTAGATCTAGCTGGTCTGTCATAATATAATAGAGACAGCATATCTAGCTGGTCTGTCATATTATTATAGAGACAGTCGATCTAGCTGGTCTGTTCATATTATAATAGATACAGTAGATCTAGAATGGTCTGTCATATAATAATAGAGACAGTAGATCTAGCTTGTCTGTCATAATAGATAGATACAGTAGATCTAGCTGGTCTGTCATAATATAATAGAGACAGTAGATATAGCTTGGTCTGTCATATTTTCATAGAGACAATAGATCTAGCTGGTCTGTCATATTATAATAGAGACAGCATATCTAGCTGGTCTGTCATATTATTATAGAGACAGTAGATCTAGCTGGTCTGTCATCATTTAATAGATACAGTATATCTAGTTGGTCTGTCATATTTTCATAGAGACAATATATCTAGTTGGTCCTGTCATATTATAATAGATACAGTAGATCTAGATGGTCTGTCATAATATAATAGAGACAGTAGATCTAGCTGGTCTGTCATAATAATAGGGACAGTAGATATAGCTGGTCTGTCATAATGTAATAGAGACAGTAGATATAGCTGGTCTGTCATATTATGATAGATACAGTAGATCTAGCTGGTCTGTCATATTATAATAGAGACAATAGATCTAGCTGGTCTGTCATATTATAATAGAGACAGCATATCTAGCTGGTCTGTCATATTATCATGGAGAGTAGATTTAGCTGGTCTGTCATATTATAATATAGACAATAGATCTAGCTGGTCTCTCATATTATAATAGATACAGTAGATCTAGCTGGTCTGTCATAATATAATAGAGACAGTAGATCTAGGTGGTCTGTCATATTATAATAGAGACAGTAGATCTAACTGGCCTGTTATAATATAATAGAGACAGCATATCTAGCTGGTCTGTCATATTATTATAGAGACAGTCGATCTAGCTGGTCTGTCATATTGTAATAGAGACAGTAGATCTAGCTGGTCTGTCATAATATAATAGAGATAGTATATCTAGCTGGTCTGTCATATTTTCATAGAGACAATAGATCTAGCTGGTCTGTCATATAATAATAGAGACAGTAGATCTAGCTTGTCTGTCATAATAATAGATACAGTAGATCTAGCTGGTCTGTCATAATATAATAGAGACAGTAGATATAGCTGGTCTGTCATATTTTCATAGAGACAATAGATCTAGCTGGTCTGTCATATTATAATAGAGACAGCATATCTAGCTGGTCTGTCATATTATTATAGAGACAGTAGATCTAGCTGGTCTGTCATCATTTAATAGATACAGTATATCTAGTTGGTCTGTCATATTTTCATAGAGACAATATATCTAGCTGGTCTGTGTAGAGAAATGCTAATTCTTATGTAGGTGACCAAACTATTGTTGATAAAGGGCTACAACTCAGAGTTGAGCCTGTGGGGTCCCCTACAGGATAGCTCCCGCATTACACTAATGGCCAAAACCAGCGCACACACACATGATCTCCGTTGTAGCTGAACGTTGAATGCCCGAAGAGGATTCTACGATGACGGACAGACAACTGAGCCAATGGCGGAAGACTACAGACTACACCCCAGCTGAACCAATCCAAAGATCCGATCTTCCAGAATCAACCTACATTCTTTTCTATATAATAGTGGTGTACTGATTGTAACGGCCTCTTCTTCGTCTGCGCTTCCGTACGAACCAGCGGGAGAGCCGTAATTACGCTGTTCTAGATATCTTCACTCTGAATAAACTGTAGCTTGTCATACAATTTACCACCTTGTCTGAATCGATCCTTGACCGACTCGTCCGTCTACATATCAAATTATTAACAGAAATGCTAGCAGAGTATAGTTTACTAACGATCCAGTCGAAGTGAGTTGATTTGGGTGTGGAGAAGGCGAGTTGGGGAAAGGACGATTCATTAAATAAATAAGAAAGACGGGTGAAGACTTTCGGGGGAGGGCAACAATTCTGCTCAACTCGGAAAACTGATTTCAAGGTGCACCATAAAAAAAAATAAGGTAAGCAAAAGCCTGTTAAATCAAACTTTGCATATTGTCGAATAGTCTGTCCAAATTTTTATCAGTTTTTCCGAGTAAGTATGAATTCTTGTGTAAATTTATAATTTGCTGACGAGTCGAAATAACAGTGTACGTGAACATATGTAGTAACGAACCGGCGACGGCCGGTGTGATTTAAATCGTTGATGAGATATCAGTAAGGGGATAGCTAATTACTATTCATTAACTCTGGCGCCGAGGGGACAAATTGTAATTTGGGACCCGTGACCCGGTCAGCACAGTCTGCTAGCTTTCAATGATGAGTGATCACTGTTTTGTCTTTGATAGTTCCGATAGGGGTCGGGAATAGAGATCAGTAGGGGATAGCTAATTACTATTCATTAATTCTGCAGCCGAGGGGACAAATTGTAATTTTGGGACCCGTGACCCGGTGTGGTTCAGTCTGATAGAGATTCACCGATAGGGGTCGGACATGTGTAATAATTCTGATAGGGGTCAGCTCGATAGGGATCAGGAATAGAGATCAGTAGGGGATAGCTAATTACTATTCTTCAAATCTGGCGCCGAAGGGGATAAGTTGTAATTTTATCCTGTGGTCCGGTACGGCTCAGTCTGATGGAAATTCACTGATAAGGATCGGCTTTCAGGGGTCAGAGATATAACGTGCTGTTTTGTCTTGTTTTGTCTATTTGTAACTGTTTATGTTATGTTATGTTAAAATGCAATGTGGTTGTAATTGTTTCCATTAAGATTGTTGGTGGTTAGATAGAGGGAGAGAGAGAGAATTATAATAAGGGATATTGGATAAATCCGAAACTTCTATATTGTACCTATGTACCTATGTTAATAGGTACATGTATAAATGTATAATCAGGAATGAAATGACTGATGTATAATTGAAATAATATCTGAATATAATATTTAAATATTGAGACTAAATAGTCGAATAGATCCCTTGGTTGTGCGCTCCATAATGCTATACAAACCCATGCGGTTTTTCTCAACCTGAATATACGAAGGAGAAGCTCTGAGATAAGGCAGAGCACGAGCAATAGTGTCTCTTCGAATACCTCGTGGGCATTAATCAACGTCGGGCGAAGTATATGCTAACTATATTCAGATAGAAGGAGAGAATTTCGATTAAAACTACGATTAAATTCCGATTGAATTAAATTAAATTACGTTTAAAGCAAATTCACAATGGCGAACCCCAATACTCCAAAGCTGAGGTTTAATGAGTTCCTAGAACAAAAAATTTAATATAGATCAGGGGGAAAGGAACGATGGACGCCTATAAAGAAAGTTTGGGAGGGATTGAAGTTAAGATGGACACAAGCAGGTTATCTAGGGGGGTGGCCGCCAACAGGGGCCCAGCTGAAAACAATGGAATGTGAGTTGAGAGGGACGTAGCAGGAGGCCAGAGACAAGGAAGTTGAAAGAAATAAAAGCCATGTATTTAAGAACCAAGGGACCAAACAGAGAATGAACAGAAGGCGGGGCCATTGCGTCTCCCACTGGTCTGCTTACTGGCGTAAATGAAGATTTGTAAGAATCAAATCCTGTGCATGAAACACGCTTGATATTCAGTCGGGGACTAATATCGATATGAATGAGGTCGGGGACAAAGCGAGTGTGGTACATGAGGTGTTTCAGTTGGAGCCGGAACCGGTGAGAATGTTGAAAAAGTCGCAGGCTTGCTGATGAGAGTTATATCATAGAATATTGAGGGGGGTGCATGACTGTTGGAAAGAGTGTTAAACTCTATTAACGCAAATTTCTTTTTGCGGATTTATATTATGAGGTTTGAACTATACTAATGTTGTAGAATTACATAATCAACATCTGAACATACTTACGTTAAACATTAATTGAGCCACTGAGTAATAGATAAGCTACACTAGGTACGGGGCGAAGGGTGTGGTCGATGTAAGACGGGAGTGGTGTTCTAACCAAATTATTTAGTTATTTTAATTCATTTACACAAGTACTTCCCGGGTATTGATTTTGGTTTGATTGTTCAGATAACATCATTGAAATTAAACAGGAGGTCAAGGTATACTAACATTAGAATCTGTTTTCATTATGGAGAACAATGAAAGGCCCGCAGAGTGGATTGCAGGCTGAGGTTTTTATGTTAAAGGGACAGTGCACATTTATCACAGTTGTGTGTGTCTGTCTAATGGCTGGGTATTTAAGAAGTATTTTTGGGAGAAAATTTGGAGAAACACGAATAAGACATGAAACATCGAGACAAATTATTTGAGTTTGAGGGGATTATCATAATTATTAGGTTTTGTTTTTGTAGTAAATGTTTGGGTTAAGGGGATTTCCATGTTCCCAGAGACATGATATTTTAAAGAGGCACGCTCACATATGGAACCTTTATGAGTTTTTTATTTTATGAGTTTTAATTACACAAGTAATTTTTATTTTATTTTAAGGATAAAGGGTTCTTTAATATGTCTAATATGGTATGGAACACGAATGTGGGGGGATGGTGTAACCCGTGACTGGATTTCATGGCTCTCTCGGGTGGTCTGATCAGCCACAAGGGGGTGCCATTTGAATAATACATTTGTGGACACACGGACACTATCGAACAATAAACAGTGTTCGAGAGGAGAACTGGAATTAACAGAATTCCGGGGGCCATCTCTCGAATGAAGAAAATCCTCCCTGTCCTGTCACCCCTGTTTTTGTTCATAGAAGTGAAGATGTGTCTGGCTCTTGCTAGGTGATGTGTTCTCGGGGAAAGGGTGGGGCTTCACATGGAAGCTGTTTGTCTGAGCTGTCTTATCGTGGGTGACATCCCAAATAACACAGCTCCGGATGAATCAGTACCCGAAGCCTCAGCTGGTTTGACCACCCTGGATCACGGGTTGACAGAAAACACTGGGGTGGATACTTCTGATTAATTGGGTTTGATAATATGTTTAGAAAATGGGGAAAATATTATGATCACTGTATTGTGGGCTACATTCACCTGTGTGACTGTTTTAGTTTTATGGGGCTGTTGTCTAACTCCCTGTCTATGAGGCCTTATTTCCAGGACTCTGGAGAAATCGATGGAAATAGATGGTGATGTACCAGCGGATTCCAGGTTCTGACCCGTGGAATGCTGAATGTATGTCTACAGAACAAGTGGACGAAAATTATAAATGAAATTATATTAAATTGGGAGGGTGTCCGTATGGGGATTACAGGATAACCGACTTGGGACAGTTCTGGGATTGGAAGAGAGGGTATCCTTATAGCATAGGGGATCCCACAAAGGTGGATAGGCTTTTCATGATATGGGAAAACCTGGGAGCACTGTTGAACTTTGTAAAGGTGATGAAATCTTGCTAACCATCAAAACTATTAAGCTCTCTGATGCAGGCACTTACACCCTCGGACTACAAAGGACCGGGACAGACACGATGGGTGTGTTTTCTATTAAGGTGCTGCCAAAACCAGAGGTCCCAGATGAACCAGGGCCAGACACACTCCTCTACCACCCCTGGACCGAACCTGCCACCACTGTATTAAAAAATCCCATTCAGGTAATTAATGTTAGACTATTCAGCTATTGATCAATTAGGCACTGAGACTGCTGTTATTGGTAGGGACAATTTGTGGCTTTCTTATATGAGGTATACAGTTAAGACCCTGAAAAGAAAGGACTGCATGAGTTACATGAAACATTGGTCATGATAGACCTCTTCTGGCCACACACCCATTTGCTATAGGAGAAAAGGAGGGGTGGTTGTGTATTCTGAGAGGTTTTTACCTGGTTGAGGCCAATTCAACTCTCTGTTCCTCTGAGCCTTGTGTTTCCTACAGTACCTCCTCATCGGGCCCCTTGGGGTGTTGAGGCATATGAGGGCAATTACAGTTGCATCACGGGTACAGGTAATGGCATTGATTATGGGAGATTGCCTGAAGCTGATTGCAGTAGTAACATAACCATTAATTCCACTTGGCCAGTTACAGGCCTAAACCAAACTAGTGGTCTGGCTGATGTGTGGTGGATCTGTGGACCCAAAAGAGTGCTGAGACCCATTCTTAGAGGAGACTGGCAAGGTACGTGTGCTCTGACCAGTTTGATAATTCCACTGACCATTGTTGATGTTACTGCTGAACAGTTGTTGGGTTCTGTATCCAGGGGACCTGAAAACATTCCATCCCATGGGAGACATAGAAGTAGTGCTCCATGGACAGAGGATGTAGTTGACATACACACTAACCTGTTAGGAGTGCCGGTGGGGGTTCCTCATGAGCTTCAGGCCTTGGGCAGGAATGATGGATTATAGGTCTAGCCATGGTGGATGCAAGACAGACTGCATGGATTTATTACATCTACTATGATCAACAGCGTTTTGTTAATTACCCCCGTGATGCACTCACTGGTATGTCTGAACAGTTTGAGGCCATATCTAGGGTTGCCAGACAGAATAGACTTGCTTTGGATATGCTTCTTGCCAGTCAGGGGGGCGTATGCAAGATGTACGGTGAACAATGTTGCACGTATATTCCTAATAACACCAGTCCAGATAGTAGTATATCTAAGGCCCTTAGTGGGCTTGATGCACTATCTGCTGAGATGAGGACCATGGCGGGGGTGGAGGAGTCTGGCCTGTTCTCTTGAGTGGGAGCCTGGTTTTGGTAAGTACACTAGAATGGTGGTTACTGGATTTCTGACCCTAATTTTTGTATTTTTGTTATTGATGTGGTGTGCTGCTTGCATCATACCGTGTTTCAAGAAGTCTGTTACAGATGTGGTGAAGGCTTCAGGCATGATGATGCCTTTGCGTGATGCTCCAGTTGGAGATGCTGATACTGAAGCATGCTTTCAGGGGAGGATGAGACTGACTGAGGATGACCCATGGTATGCTGTGGGTGAGGTAGTAGAATAAATCTTACACCACCACAGTTCCTTGTTATACATCTTTATGATGGGTTTTCTTTCCAGTATGTTTGTTCTCCCTGTTGTGAAGGTTTTGAGTCCCTGGGTGGCATGAAGCCCAACTGGTCTAGGATAGGAGTAGCTGAGAGGACCAGATGGTTTATAATAATGCTTTGCTTTGCTTTACTCTGTTTTCCATGACCAAAGTTTTATATCTTACATGTCAATAAACAATAAAGTGTTATCCTGTTTTTGCTAAGTGACACCCTTGTGGGTGTCAAAAGGGGGACTTAAATTTTTTTTTTATGTTCTGTTTTTTAATGAGCTGTTCTCTTTTGACATGAAGGTATTTTAAACTCTGTGACTGTTATATGATTCATTGCTGAATTTTTGTTCACACCCTGGGGGGTGTGAAAAAGAGGGATTATTGGTTCCTGTGTTTTACATTATAGCCATTACCATATATATGATTGAATATTATCTGCTGTTGGCTTGTGTTGATGTATGCAAGTGTTATGCAACATAGCTGACTTGAAACATTGTTAAAAGTGTCAGGGCCAGGGGACTTTCTCATGCTGGAAAAATACAGAAGGGAGGGCACATTCAGAGCGTGGGGTTGCGAGAACAAGCGTTTTTTTTGTTAGATAACAGGAGCCAGGTGCGTGATAACGGTATGGAGCATGAGAGCCTGGCTGCAACTTCTCTTATGACATTCCAGAATCGCATTGCAGTAGATATGCTACTGGCGGAGAAAGGTGGAGCTTGTACTATGTGTGGTGAACAGTGTTGCACTTTCATCCCTAATAACGCAGCCTCCGATGGTAGCTTGACCATGGCCCTAGAAGGTTTGAGGACGCTTAATGGTAAAATGAAATCTCATTCTGGGATGGATACCTCGATGTGGGACTCCGGGATGAGTGCGTTTGGTAAATATAAAACCCTGGTGTCCTCCATTTTGGTATCCATTTCGGTGTTCGCTGCCATTTTAGTTCTCTGTGGATGCTGTTGCATTCCATGCATCCGTTCCCTTGCCACTAGGGTTATCTCTAAAGCCATTGACCCTTCCTCCCCTTCCCAGATGTTTCCTCTGCTGGATAAAGACCTACATGAATTCGAGGATGAGGAGGAGAGTGCCTATTTAGGTTTACATTATATCTGCTGTTGCCTTTTGGGGATGTATGTATGTGTTATGCAAGTGGATCATTCCGCCTGACTTGCCTAGTTTAAGTCACATCTCTTTGGAGATGTGAAGAGAGGGAATCACAACTTTTTCCTGCGGGAAAAAAGTTGGCTTATGTAGACAAGCATTTACTTTTATTTTGAGCTGTTGTTCTCCGCTCTGTAAAATGAGGGTTGTAAGTTCCTAGGTGGCTGGTAGCCAACTTAGTACATAGTGGGATTGAATGGAGAACATGATGTAATACATATATATCTATTTCTGTTTAAAACCGTGCCTTATTTCATAGTCCCATTGGGAGAAGTTTCTCTTTGTGTCTGGATCCAGTTAGGTTGTGTCACGTCTCTGGTGAGACGTGAAGAGAGGGTTTTGTAGAGAAATGCTAATTCTTATGTAGGTGACCAAACTATTGTTGATAAAGGGCTACAACTCAGAGTTGAGCCTGTGGGGTCCCCTACAGGATAGCTCCCGCATTACACTAATGGCCAAAACCAGCGCACACACACATGATCTCCGTTGTAGCTGAACGTTGAATGCCCGAAGAGGATTCTACGATGACGGACAGACAACTGAGCCAATGGCGGAAGACTACAGACTACACCCCAGCTGAACCAATCCAAAGATCCGATCTTCCAGAATCAACCTACATTCTTTTCTATATAATAGTGGTGTACTGATTGTAACGGCCTCTTCTTCGTCTGCGCTTCCGTACGAACCAGCGGGAGAGCCGTAATTACGCTGTTCTAGATATCTTCACTCTGAATAAACTGTAGCTTGTCATACAATTTACCACCTTGTCTGAATCGATCCTTGACCGACTCGTCCGTCTACATATCAAATTATTAACATCTGTCATATTATAATAGAGATAGCAGATATCGCTGGTTTGTCATATTATTATAGCGACAGTCGATCTAGCTGGTCTGTCATATTATAATAGATACAATAGATCTAGCTGGTCTGTCATATTATAATAGAGACAGTAGATCTGGCTGGTATTTCATAATATAATAGAGACAGCATATCTAGCTGGTCTGCCATATTATTATAGAGACAGTAGATCTAGCTGGTCTGTCATCATTTAATAGATACAGTATATCTAGTTGGTCTGTCATATTTTCATAGAGACAATAGATCTAGCTGGTCTGTCATATTATAATAGAGACAGTAGATCTCGCTGGTCTGTCATATTATTATAGCGACAGTCGATCTAGCTGGTCTGTCATATTATAATAGAGACAGTAGATCTAGCTGGTCTGTCATAATATAATAGCGACAGTAGATCTACCTGGTCTGTCATATTATAATAGAGACAGTAGATCTAGCTGGTCTGTCATATTATAATAGAGACAGTAGATCTAGCTGGCCTATTATAATATAATAGAGACAGCATATCTAGCTGGTCTGTCATATTATTATAGAGACAGTCGATCTAGCTGGTCTGTCATGATAATACATACAGTAGATCTAGCTGGTCTGTCATAATATAATAGAGACAGTAGATCTAGCTGGTCTGTTATATTATAATAGAGACAGTAGATCTAGCTGGTCTGTCATAATACAATAGAGACAGTAGATCTAGCTGGTCTGTCATATTATAATAGAGACAGTAGATCTAGCTGGTCTGTCATAATATAATAGCGACAGTAGATCTACCTGGTCTGTCATATTATAATAGAGACAGTAGATCTAGCTGGTCTGTCATAATATAGTAGAGACAGTAGATCTAGCTGGTCTGTCATATAATAATAGAGACAGTAGATCTAGCTGGTCTGTCATATTATAATAGAGACAGTAGATCTAGCTGGCCTGTTATAATATAATAGAGACAGCATATCTAGCTGGTCTGTCATATTATTATAGAGACAGTCGATCTAGCTGGTCTGTCATGTTATAATAGAGACAGTAGATCTAGCTGGTCTGTCATAATATAATAGATACAGTAGATCTAGCTGGTCTGTCATAATATAGTAGAGACAGTAGATCTAGCTGGTCTGTCATATAATAATAGAGACAGTAGATCTAGCTTGTCTGTCATAATAATAGATACAGTAGATCTAGCTGGTCTGTCATAATATAATAGAGACAGCATATCAAGCTGGTCTGCCATATTATTATAGAGACAGTAGATCTAGCTTGTCTGTCATCATTTAATAGATACAGTATATCTAGTTGGTCTGTCATATTTTCATAGAGACAATAGATCTAGCTGGTCTGTCATATAATAATAGAGACAGTAGATCTAGCATGTCTGTCATAATAATAGATACAGTAGATCTAGCTGGTCTGTCATAATATAATAGAGACAGTAGATCTAGCTGGTCTGTCATATTTTCATAGAGACAATAGATCTAGCTGGTCTGTCATATTATAATAGAGACAGCATATCTAGCTGGTCTGTCATATTATTATAGAGACAGTAGATCTAGCTGGTCTGTCATTTAATAGATACAGTATATCTAGTTGGTCTGTCATATTTTCATAGAGACAATATATCTAGCTGGTCTGTCATATTATAATAGAGATAGCAGATATCGCTGGTTTGTCATATTATTATAGCGACAGTCGATCTAGCTGGTCTGTCATATTATAATAGATACAATAGATCTAGCTGGTCTGTCATATTATTATAGAGACAGTAGATCTAGCTGGTCTGTCATCATTTAATAGATACAGTATATCTAGTTGGTCTGTCATATTTTCATAGAGACAATAGATCTAGCTGGTCTGTCATATAATAATAGAGACAGTAGATCTAGATTGTCTGTCATAATATAATAGAGACAGTAGATCTAGATTGTCTGTCATAATATAATAGAGACAGTAGATATAGCTGGTCTGTCATATTTTCAGAGAGACAATAGATCTAGCTGGTCTGTCATGTTATAATAGAGATAGCAGATATCGCTGGTTTGTCATATTATTATAGCGACAGTCGATCTAGCTGGTCTGTCATATTATAATAGATACAATAGATCTAGCTGGTCTGTCATATTATAATAGAGACAGTAGATCTGGCTGGTATTTCATCATTTAATAGATACAGTATATCTAGTTGGTCTGTCATATTTTCATAGAGACAATAGATCTAGCTGGTCTGTCATATTATTATTGAGACAGTAGATCTAGCTGGTCTGTCATCATTTAATAGATACAGTATATCTAGTTGGTCTGTCATATTTTCATAGAGACAATAGATCTAGCTGGTCTGTCATATTATAATAGAGACAGTAGATCTCGCTGGTCTGTCATATTATTATAGCGACAGTCGATCTAGCTGGTCTGTCATATTATAATAGAGACAGTAGATCTAGCTGGTCTGTCATAATATAATAGCGACAGTAGATCTACCTGGTCTGTCATATTATAATAGAGACAGTAGATCTACCTGGTCTGTCATATTATAATAGAGACAGTAGATCTAGCTGGTCTGTCATAATATAGTAGAGACAGTAGATCTAGCTGGTCTGTCATATAATAATAGAGACAGTAGATCTAGCTTGTCTGTCATAATAATAGATACAGTAGATCTAGCTGGTCTGTCATAATATAATAGAGACAGCATATCTAGCTGGTCTGCCATATTATTATAGCGACAGTAGATCTAGATGGTCTGTCATCATTTAATAGATACAGTATATCTAGTTGGTCTGTCATATTTTCATAGAGACAATAGATCTAGCTGGTCTGTCATATAATAATAGAGACAGTAGATCTAGCTTGTCTGTCATAATAATAGATACAGTAGATCTAGCTGGTCTGTCATGATATAATAGAGACAGTAGATATAGCTGGTCTGTCATATTTTCATTGAGACAATAGATCTAGCTGGTCTGTCATATTATAATAGAGACACCATATCTAGCTGGTCTGTCATATTATTATAGAGACAGTAGATCTAGCTGGTCTGTCATCATTTAATAGATACAGTATATCTAGTTGGTCTGTCATATTTTCATAGAGACAATATATCTAGCTGGTCTGTCATATTATAATAGAGATAGCAGATATCGCTGGTTTGTCATATTATTATAGCGACAGTAGATCTAGCATGTCTGTCATAATAATAGATACAGTAGATCTAGCTGGTCTGTCATAATATAATAGAGACAGTAGATCTAGCTGGTCTGTCATAATATAGTAGAGACAGTAGATCTAGCTGGTCTGTCATATAATAATAGAGACAGTAGATCTAGCTTGTCTGTCATAATAATAGATACAGTAGATCTAGCTGGTCTGTCATAATATAATAGAGACAGCATATCTAGCTGGTCTGCCATATTATTATAGCGACAGTAGATCTAGATGGGTCTGTCATCATTTAATAGAGACAGTATATCTAGTTGGTCTGTCATATTTTCATAGAGACAATAGATCTAGCTGGTCTGTCATATAATAATAGAGACAGTAGATCTAGCTTGTCTGTCATAATAATAGATACAGTAGATCTAGCTGGTCTGTCATGATATAATAGAGACAGTAGATATAGCTGGTCTGTCATATTTTCATTGAGACAATAGATCTAGCTGGTCTGTCATATTATAATAGAGACACCATATCTAGCTGGTCTGTCATATTATTATAGAGACAGTAGATCTAGCTGGTCTGTCATAATATAATAGAGACAGTTGATCTAGCTGGTCTGTCTAATATAAAAGAGACAGTAGATCTAGCTGGTCTGTCATATTATAATAGAGACAGTAGATCTAGCTGGTCTGTCATATTATAATAGAGACAGTAGATCTAGCTGGTCTGTCATAATTTAATAGAGACAGTCGATCTAGCTGGTCGGTATAATATAATAGAGACAGTAGATCTAGCTGGTCTGCATAATCTATATTAGAGAGGCAGTAGATCTAGCTGGTCTGTCCATTAATAATAGAGACAGTAGATCTAGTGGTCTGTCATAATAATAGAGACAAGTAGATCTAGCTGGTCTGTCATAATATAAAGAGACAGTAGATCTAGCTGTCTGTTAATATAATAGAGACAGTAGATGAGCTGGTCTGTCATAATATAAATAGAGACAGTAGATCTAGCTGGTCTGTCATAATATAATAGAGAAGTAGATCTAGCTGGTCTGTCATAATATATAGAGACAGTAGATCTAGCTGTCTGTCATATATAATAGAGACAGTAGATCTAGCTGTCTGTCTAATATAATAGAGACAGTAGATCTAGCTGGTCTGTCATAATATAATAGAGACAGTAGATCTAGCTGGTCTGTCATAATATAATAGAGACAGTAGATCTAGCTGGTCTGTCATAATATAATAGAGACAGTAGATCTAGCTGGTCTGTCATAATATAATAGAGACAGTAGGATCTAGCTGGTCTGCATTAATATAATAGAGACAGTAGATCTAGCTGTTGTCAGTATAATAGAGACAGTAGATCTAGCTGGTCTGTCATAATATAATAGAGACAGTGATCTAGCTGGTCTGTCATAAATAATAGAGACAGTAGATCTAGCTGGTCTGTCATAATATAATAGAGACAGTAGATCTAGCTGGTCTGTCATATTATAATAGAGACAATATCTAGCTGGTCTGTCATAATAATAGAGACAGTAGATCTAGCTGGTCTGTCATAATATAATAGAGACAGTAGATCTAGCTGGTCTGTCAATATAATAGAGACAGTAGATCTAGCTGGTCTGTCATAATATAATAGAGACAGTAGATCTAGCTGGTCTGTCATAATATAATAGAGACAGTAGATCTAGCTGGTCTGTCATTATATAATAGAGACAGTAGATCTAGCTGGTCTGTCATAATATAATAGAGATAGTAGATCTAGCTGGTCTGTCATAATATAATAGAGACAGTAGATCTAGCTGGTCTGTCATAATATAATAGAGACAGTAGATCTAGCTGGTCTGTCATAATAATAATAAGACAGTAGATCTAGCTGGTCTGCCATTATATAATAGAGACAGTAGATCTAGCTGGTCTGTCATAAATATAATAGAGACCCGGTGTATCTTGCTCGGTACTGTCATAATATAATAGAGCAAGTAGATCTAGCTGTCTGTTCATAATATAATAGAGGACAGTATATACTTGCTGGTCTGTCATAATAATTATAGACGAGAGTAGATCTAGCTGGTCTGTCATAATATTAAATAGAGGACAGTATATCTCTACTTGTCAGTCAAACTGTAATTGACGGACAGTAGATCTAGCTGGGTCTGTCATAATATAATAGAGACAGTAGATCTAGCTGGTCTGTCATAATATAATAGAGACAGTATATCTTTCCTGGTACTGTTCCATAATATAATAGAGACAGTAGAATCTGGCTGGTCTGTCATATTATAATTGAATCAGTAGATCTAGCTGGTCTGTCATAATATAATAGAGACAGTAGATCTAGCTGGTCTGTCATAATATACTAGAGACAGTAGATCTAGCTGGTCTGTCATAATATATAGAGACAGTAGATCTAGCTGGTCTGCCATAATATTAATAGGACACAGGTATATTCTTGCTGGTCTGTCAAACTATAATTGATGGCAGTATGATCTAGCTGGTCTGTCATAATATAACAGAGACCAGTATATCTTTCTGGTCTGTCACACTATTTATTTATTTATTTATTTATTTATTTTACCTTTATTTAACCAGGTAGGCAAGTTGAGAACAAGTTCTCATTTACAATTGCGACCTGGCCAAGATAAAGCAAAGCAGTTCGACAGATAAAACGACACAGAGTTACACATGGAGTAAAAACAAACATACAGTCAATAATGCAGTATAAACAAGTCTATATACAATGTGAGCAAATGAGGTGAGAAGGGAGGTAAAGGCAAAAAAGGCCAAGATGGCAAAGTAAATACAATATAGCAAGTAAAATACTGGAATGGTAGTTTTGCAATGGAAGAATGTGCAAAGTAGAAATAAAAAAATAATGGGGTGCAAAGGAGCAAAATAAATAAATAAATTAAAATTAAATACAGTTGGGAAAGAGGTAGTTGTTTGGGCTAAATTATAGGTGGGCTATGTACAGGTGCAGTAATCTGTGAGCTGCTCTGACAGTTGGTGCTTAAAGCTAGTGAGGGAGATAAGTGTTTCCAGTTTCAGAGATTTTTGTAGTTCGTTCCAGTCATTGGCAGCAGAGAACTGGAAGGAGAGGCGGCCAAAGAAAGAATTGGTTTTGGGGGTGACTAGAGAGATATACCTGCTGGAGCGTGTGCTACAGGTGGGAGATGCTATGGTGACCAGCGAGCTGAGATAAGGGGGGACTTTACCTAGCAGGGTCTTGTAGATGACATGGAGCCAGTGGGTTTGGCGACGAGTATGAAGCGAGGGCCAGCCAACGAGAGCGTACAGGTCGCAATGGTGGGTAGTATATGGGGCTTTGGTGATAAAACGGATTGCACTGTGATAGACTGCATCCAATTTGTTGAGTAGGGTATTGGAGGCTATTTTGTAAATGACATCGCCAAAGTCGAGGATTGGTAGGATGGTCAGTTTTACAAGGGTATGTTTGGCAGCATGAGTGAAGGATGCTTTGTTGCGAAATAGGAAGCCAATTCTAGATTTAACTTTGGATTGGAGATGTTTGATATGGGTCTGGAAGGAGAGTTTACAGTCTAACCAGACACCTAAGTATTTGTAGTTGTCCACGTATTCTAAGTCAGAGCCGTCCAGAGTAGTGATGTTGGACAGGCGGGTAGGTGCAGGTAGCGATCGGTTGAAGAGCATGCATTTAGTTTTACTTGTATTTAAGAGCAATTGGAGGCCACGGAAGGAGAGTTGTATGGCATTGAAGCTTGCCTGGAGGGTTGTTAACACAGTGTCCAAGAAGGGCCGGAAGTATACAGAATGGTGTCGTCTGCGTAGAGGTGGATCAGGGACTCACCAGCAGCAAGAGCGACCTCATTGATGTATACAGAGAAGAGAGTCGGTCCAAGAATTGAACCCTGTGGCACCCCCATAGAGACTGCCAGAGGTCCGGACAGCAGACCCTCCGATTTGACACACTGAACTCTATCAGAGAAGTAGTTGGTGAACCAGGCGAGGCAATCATTTGAGAAACCAAGGCTGTCGAGTCTGCCGATGAGGATATGGTGATTGACAGAGTCGAAAGCCTTGGCCAGATCAATGAATACGGCTGCACAGTAATGTTTCTTATCGATGGCGGTTAAGATATCGTTTAGGACCTTGAGCGTGGCTGAGGTGCACCCATGACCAGCTCTGAAACCAGATTGCATAGCAGAGAAGGTATGGTGAGATTCGAAATGGTCGGTAATCTGTTTGTTGACTTGGCTTTCGAAGACCTTAGAAAGGCACGGTAGGATAGATATAGGTCTGTAGCAGTTTGGGTCAAGAGTGTCCCCCCCTTTGAAGAGGGGGATGACCGCAGCTGCTTTCCAATCTTTGGGAATCTCAGACGACACGAAAGAGAGGTTGAACAGGCTAGTAATAGGGGTGGCAACAATTTCGGCAGATAATTTTAGAAAGAAAGGGTCCAGATTGTCTAGCCCGGCTGATTTGTAGGGGTCCAGATTTTGCAGCTCTTTCAGAACATCAGCTGAATGGATTTGGGAGAAGGAGAAATGGGGAAGGCTTGGGCGAGTTGCTGTTGGGGGTGCAGTGCTGTTGTCCGGGGTAGGAGTAGCCAGGTGGAAAGCATGGCCAGCCGTAGAAAAATGCTTATTGAAATTCTCAATTATGGTGGATTTATCAGTGGTGACAGTGTTTCCTATCTTCAGTGCAGTGGGCAGCTGGGAGGAGGTGTTCTTATTCTCCATGGACTTTACAGTGTCCCAGAACTTTTTTGAGTTAGTGTTGCAGGAAGCAAATTTCTGCTTGAAAAAGCTAGCCTTGGCTTTTCTAACTGCCTGTGTATAATGATTTCTAGCTTCCCTGAACAGCTGCATATCACGGGGGCTGTTCGATGCTAATGCAGAACGCCATAGGATGTTTTTGTGTTGGTTAAGGGCAGTCAGGTCTGGGGAGAACCAAGGGCTATATCTGTTCCTGGTTCTAAATTTCTTGAATGGGGCATGTTTATTTAGGATGGTTAGGAAGGCATTTTTAAAAAATATCCAGGCATCCTCTACTGACGGGATGAGATCAATATCCTTCCAGGATACCCCGGCCAGGTCGATTAGAAAGGCCTGCTCGCAGAAGTGTTTCAGGGAGCGTTTTACAGTGATGAGTGGCGGTCGTTTGACCGCTGACCCATTACGGATGCAGGCAATGAGGCAGTGATCGCTGAGATCTTGGTTGAAGACAGCAGAGGTGTATTTAGAGGGGAAGTTGGTTAGGATGATATCTATGAGGGTGCCCGTGTTTAAGGTTTTGGGGAGGTACCTGGTAGGTTCATTGATAATTTGTGTGAGATTGAGGGCATCAAGTTTAGATTGTAGGATGGCTGGGGTGTTAAGCATGTTCCAGTTTAGGTCGCCTAGCAGCACGAACTCTGAAGATAGATGGGGGGCAATCAGTTCACATATGGTGTCCAGAGCACAGCTGGGGGCAGAGGGTGGTCTATAGCAGGCGGCAACGGTGAGAGACTTGTTTTTAGAGAGGTGGATTTTTAAAAGTAGAAGTTCAAATTGTTTGGGTACAGACCTGGATAGTAGGACAGAACTCTGCAGGCTATCTTTGCAGTAGATTGCAACACCGCCCCCTTTGGCAGTTCTATCTTGTCTGAAAATGTTGTAGTTTGGAATTAAAATGTCTGAGTTTTTGGTGGTCTTCCTAAGCCAGGATTCAGACACAGCTAGAACATCCGGGTTGGCAGAGTGTGCTAAAGCAGTGAATAGAACAAACTTAGGGAGGAGGCTTCTAATGTTAACATGCATGAAACCAAGGCTATTACGGTTACAGAAGTCGTCAAAAGAGAGCGCCTGGGGAATAGGAGTGGAGCTAGGCACTGCAGGGCCTGGATTCACCTCTACATCGCCAGAGGAACATAGGAGGAGTAGAATAAGGGTACGGCTAAAAGCTATGAGAATTGGTCGTCTAGAACGTCTGGAACATAGAGTAAAAGGAGGTTTCTGGGGGCGATAAAATAGCATCAAGGTATAATGTACAGACAAATGTATGGTAGGATGTGAATACAGTGGAGGTAAACCTAGGTATTGAGTGATGAAGAGAGAGATATTGTCTCTAGAAACATCGTTGAAACCAGGAGATGTCATTGCATGTGTGGGTGGTGGAACTAATAGGTTGGATAAGGTATAGTGAGCAGGACTAGAGGCTCTACAGTGAAATAAGCCAATAAACACTAACCAGAACAGAAATGGACAAGACATATTGACATTAAGGAGAGGCATGCTTAGTCGAGTGATCAAAAGGGTCCGGTGAGTGGAGAGGTTGGTTGGTGATTTAGACAGCTAGCCAGGGCATCGGTAGCAAGCTAGCATAGGATGGAGGTCTGTTGTTAGCCTACCTCTTGCGTTCCGTCAGTAGATTAGTGGGGTTCCGTGTGGTAGAGGGGATTAATCCAAATCACACAACAACAACAAAAATAAAAACAATAGATATAGTTATAGAGGCCCAAGAAGAAAACATAATAATAATAATAAAAAATAAAATAAAATAAAAATATATATATAAAAAAAATTGTCCGATTGTCTATTCAGATAGCAGCCGGTAAGACAGCTAACGGTTAGCAGGCCGCAGATGGGCGTTCAGGTAACGTCGCGACGGAGGAGCCAGCCGAATAACTCCTTCGGGTAGATAACGTCGGCAGTCCAGTTGTGAAGGCCCGGTGGGGCTCCGCGAAAGCAGTAAAACGGGTCCGGATAGGTGACTGCAGCCCAGGTGTGATTGATGGAACTCAGGAGTGATTGACGGAGCTTGCTAGCTCCGGAATAATTGATGTTTGCTCCGGAATCGACGAAGGACCGATAGTCACACGGATAGCAGCTAGCTAGCTGTGAGATCCGGGTATGAATGTCCAGAGAGCAGTCGAAATCCAGGGACATGGAGAGAAAAATTGGTCCGGTATGTTCCGTTCCGAGCCGCGCTGCGCCGTACAGAACTGGCGATAGATTTTCGAGCTAAAGGATAGCTGATGACCACAAACCGTGGTTAGCTGGATACTAACGATTTGCCAGTAAAGGAGCTAACTAGCTTCTGAACTAGCTTCTGGATTAGCTTCTGGCTAGTTTCAGGCTAGCTTCTTGGAGTTTCTGGCTAGCTTCTTGGAGGATTACAGATCTGAGGTAAATAATACTTTTTTATAAATATACATTGGTGAGGCGGGTTGCAGGAGAGTGTTTTGAAGATGAGTTGATGGAAAATAAAAATAAAATGTATGTGAAAAAGTTGTAAATATATATATATACAGGACACGACAAGACGAGGACAAAAGACGTCTGAACTGCTATGCCACCTTGGTGATCAGACCAGCTGGATCTATTGTCTCTATGAAAATATGAAAGACCAACTAGATATACTGTATCTATTAAATGATGACAGACCATCTAGATCTACTGTCTCTATAATAATATGGCAGACCAGCTAGATATCCTGTCTCTATTATATTATGACAGACCAGCAAGATCTACTGTATCTATTATTATGACAGACAAGCTAGATCTACTGTCTCTATTATTATATGACAGACCAGCTATTTCTACTGTCTCTACCCTATTATGACAGACCAGCTAGATCTACTGTCTCTATTATAATATGACAGACCAGGTAGATCTACTGTCGCTATTATATTATGACAGACCAGCTATATCTACTGTCTCTATTATAATATGACAGACCAGCTAGATCTACTGTCTCTATTGTATTATGACAGACCAGCTAGATCTACTGTCTCTATTATAATATAACAGACCAGCTAGATCTACTGTCTCTATTATATTATGACAGACCAGCTAGATCTACTGTATGTATTATCATGACAGACCAGCTAGATCGACTGTCTCTATAATAATATGACAGACCAGCTAGATATGCTGTCTCTATTATATTATAACAGGCCAGCTAGATCTACTGTCTCTATTATAATATGACAGACCAGCTAGATCTACTGTCTCTATTATAATATGACAGACCAGGTAGATCTACTGTCGCTATTATATTATGACAGACCAGCTAGATCTACTGTCTCTATTATAATATGACAGACCAACTAGATCGACTGTCACTATGATAATATGACAGACCAGCGAGATCTACTGTCTCTATTATAATATGACAGACCAGCTAGATCTATTGTCTCTATGAAAATATGACAGACCAACTAGATATACTGTATCTATTAAATGATGACAGACCAGCTAGATCTACTGTCTCTATAATAATATGGCAGACCAGCTAGATATGCTGTCTCTATTATATTATGAAATACCAGCCAGATCAACTGTCTCTATTATAATATGACAGACCAGCTAGATCTATTGTATCTATTATAATATGACAGACCAGCTAGATCGACTGTCGCTATAATAATATGACAAACCAGCGATATCTGCTATCTCTATTATAATATGACAGACCAGCTAGATATATTGTCTCTATGAAAATATGACAGACCAACTAGATATACTGTATCTATTAAATGATGACAGACCAGCTAGATCTACTGTCTCTATAATAATATGACAGACCAGCTAGATATGCTGTCTCTATTATAATATGACAGACCAGCTAGATCTATTGTCTCTATGAAAATATGACAGACCAGCTATATCTACTGTCTCTATTACAATATGACAGACCAGCTAGATCGACTGTCTCTATAATA
The DNA here is from genome assembly GCF_002021735.2 of Oncorhynchus kisutch. Taxonomy (NCBI): domain Eukaryota; kingdom Metazoa; phylum Chordata; class Actinopteri; order Salmoniformes; family Salmonidae; genus Oncorhynchus; species Oncorhynchus kisutch. The sequence goes on from NW_022262483.1 coordinate 43,781, forward strand.
ATATGACAGACCAGCTAGATATGCTGTCTCTATTATATTATAACAGACCAGCTAGATCTATTGTCTCTATTATAATATGACAGACCAGCTAGATCTACTGTCTCTATTATAATATGACAGACCAGCTAGATCGACTGTCGCTATAATAATATGACAGACCAACTAGATATACTGTATCTATTAAATGATGACAGACCAGCTAGATCTACTGTCTCTATAATAATATGGCAGACCAGCTAGATCTGCTGTCTCTATTATATTATGAAATACCAGCCAGATCTACTGTCTCTATTATATTATGACAGACCAGCTAGATCTACCTTATCTATTATTATGACAGACAAGCTAGATCTACTGTCTCTATTATTATATGACAGACCAGCTAGATCTATTGTCTCTATGAAAATATGACAGACCAACTAGATATACTGTATCTATTAAATGATGACAGACCAGCTAGATCTACTGTCTCTATAATAATATGGCAGACCAGCTAGATATACTATCTCTATTATATTATGACAGACCAGCTAGATCTACTGTCTCTATTACAATATGACAGACCAGCTAGATCGACTGTCTCTATAATAATATGACAGACCAGCTAGATATGCTGTCTCTATTATATTATAACAGGCCAGTTAGATCTACTGTCTCTATTATAATATGACAGACCAGCTAGATCTACTGTCTCTATTATAATATGACAGACCAGCTAGATCGACTGTCGCTATAATAATATGACAGACCAACTAGATATACTGTATCTATTAAATGATGACAGACCAGCTAGATCTACTGTCTCTATAATAATATGGCAGACCAGCTAGATATGCTGTCTCTATTATATTATGAAATACCAGCCAGATCTACTGTCTCTATTATAATATGACAGACCAGCTAGATCTATTGTATCTATTATAATATGACAGACCAGCTAGATCGACTGTCGCTATAATAATATGACAAACCCGCGATATCTGCTATCTCTATTATAATATGACAGACCAGCTAGATATATTGTCTCTATGAAAATATGACAGACCAACTAGATATACTGTATCTATTAAATGATGACAGACCAGCTAGATCTACTGTCTCTATAATAACATGGCAGACCAGCTAGATATGCTGTCTCTATTATATTATGAAATACCAGCCAGATCTACTGTCTCTATTATAATATGACAGACCAGCTAGATCTACTGTCTCTATTATAATATGACAGACCAGCTAGATCTATTGTATCTATTATAACATGACAGACCAGCTAGATCGACTGTCGCTATAATAATATGACAAACCAGCGATATCTGCTATCTCTATTATAATATGACAGACCAGCTAGATATATTGTCTCTATGAAAATATGACAGACCAACTAGATATACTGTATCTATTAAATGATGACAGACCAGCTAGATCTACTGTCTCTATAATAATATGACAGACCAGCTAGATATGCTGTCTCTATTATAATATGACAGACCAGCTAGATCGATTGTCTCTATGAAAATATGACAGACCAGCTATATCTACTGTCTCTATTATATTATGACAGACCAGCTAGATCTACTGTATCTATTGTTATGACAGACAAGCTAGATCTACTGTCTCTATTATTATATGACAGACCAGCTAGATCTATTGTCTCTATGAAAATATGACAGACCAACTAGATATACTGTATCTATTAAATGATGACAGACCAGCTAGATCTACTGTCTCTATAATAATATGGCAGACCAGCTAGATATACTATCTCTATTATATTATGACAGACCAGCTAGATCTACTGTCTCTATTACAATATGACAGACCAGCTAGATCGACTGTCTCTATAATAATATGACAGACCAGCTAGATATGCTGTCTCTATTATATTATAACAGGCCAGTTAGATCTACTGTCTCTATTATAATATGACAGACCAGCTAGATCTACTGTCTCTATTATAATATGACAGACCAGCTAGATCGACTGTCGCTATAATAATATGACAGACCAACTAGATATACTGTATCTATTAAATGATGACAGACCAGCTAGATCTACTGTCTCTATAATAATATGGCAGACCAGCTAGATATGCTGTCTCTATTATATTATGAAATACCAGCCAGATCTACTGTCTCTATTATAATATGACAGACCAGCTAGATATGCTGTCTCTATTATATTATAACAGGCCAGTTAGATCTACTGTCTCTATTATAATATGACAGACCAGCTAGATCTACTGTCTCTATTATAATATGACAGACCAGCTAGATCGACTGTCGCTATAATAATATGACAGACCAACTAGATATACTGTATCTATTAAATGATGACAGACCAGCTAGATCTACTGTCTCTATAATAATATGGCAGACCAGCTAGATATGTTGTCTCTATTATATTATGAAATACCAGCCAGATCTACTGTCTCTATTATAATATGACAGACCAGCTAGATCTACTGTCTCTATTATAATATGACAGACCAGCTAGATCTATTGTATCTATTATAATATGACAGACCAGCTAGATCTACTGTCTCTATTATTATATGACAGACCAGCTAGATCTATTGTCTCTATGAAAATATGACAGACCAACTAGATATACTGTATCTATTAAATGATGACAGACCAGCTAGATCTACTGTCTCTATAATAATATGGCAGACCAGCTAGATATACTATCTCTATTATATTATGACAGACCAGCTAGATCTACTGTCTCTATTACAATATGACAGACCAGCTAGATCGACTGTCTCTATAATAATATGACAGACCAGCTAGATATGCTGTCTCTATTATATTATAACAGGCCAGTTAGATCTACTGTCTGTCTTATAATATGACAGACCAGCTAGATCTACTGTCTCTATTATAATATGACAGACCAGCTAGATCGACTGTCGCTATAATAATATGACAAACCAGCGATATCTGCTATCTCTATTATAATATGACAGACCAGCTAGATATATTGTCTCTATGAAATATGACACACCAACTAGATATACTGTATCTATTAAATGATGACAGACCAGCTAGATCTACTGTCTCTATAATAATATGACAGACCAGCTAGATATGCTGTCTCTATTATAATATGACAGACCAGCTAGATCTATTGTCTCTATGAAAATATGACAGACTAGCTATATCTACTGTCTCTATTATATTATGACAGACCAGCTAGATCACTGTATCTATTATTATGAAAGACAAGCTAGATCTACTGTCTCTATTATTATATGACAGACCAGCTAGATCTATTGTCTCTATGAAAATATGAAAGACCAACTAGATATACTGTATCTATTAAATGATGACAGACCATCTAGATCTACTGTCTCTATAATAATATGGCAGACCAGCTAGATATCCTGTCTCTATTATATTATGACAGACCAGCAAGATCTACTGTATCTATTATTATGACAGACAAGCTAGATCTACTGTCTCTATTATTATATGACAGACCAGCTATTTCTACTGTCTCTACCCTATTATGACAGACCAGCTAGATCTACTGTCTCTATTATAATATGACAGACCAGGTAGATCTACTGTCGCTATTATATTATGACAGACCAGCTATATCTACTGTCTCTATTATAATATGACAGACCAGCTAGATCTACTGTCTCTATTGTATTATGACAGACCAGCTAGATCTACTGTCTCTATTATAATATAACAGACCAGCTAGATCTACTGTCTCTATTATATTATGACAGACCAGCTAGATCTACTGTATGTATTATCATGACAGACCAGCTAGATCGACTGTCTCTATAATAATATGACAGACCAGCTAGATATGCTGTCTCTATTATATTATAACAGGCCAGTTAGATCTACTGTCTCTATTATAATATGACAGACCAGCTAGATCTACTGTCCTCTATTATAATATGACAGACCAGCGAGATCGACTGTCAGCTATAATAATATGACAGACCAACTAGATATACTGTATCTATTAAATATGACAGACCAGCTAGATCTACTGTCTCTATAATAATATGGCAGACCAGCTAGATATGCCTGTCTCTATTATATTATGAAATACCAGCCAGATCTACTGTCTCTATTATAATATGACAGACCAGCTAGATCTATTGTATCTATTATAATATGACCGACCAGCTAGAGCGACTGTCGCTATAATAATATGACAAACCCGCGATATCTGCTATCTCTATTATAATATACAGACCAGCTAGATATATTGTCTCTATGCAATATGACAGACCAACTAGATATACTGTATCTATTAAATGATGACAGACCAGCTAGATCTACTGTCTCTATAATAACATGGCAGACCAGCTAGATATACTGTCTCTATTATATTATGACAGACCAGCCAGATCTACTGTCTCTATTATAATATGACAGACCAGCTAGATCTACTGTCTCTATTATAATATGACAGACCAGCTAGATCTACTGTCTCTATTATAACATGACAGACCAGCTAGATCGACTGTCGCTATTAATATATGACAAACCAGCGATATCTGCTATCTCTATTATAATATGACAGACCAGCTAGCTATATTGTCTCTATGAAAAATATGAACAGACCAACTAGATATACTGTATCTATTAAATGAGACAGACCAGCTAGATCTACTGTCTCTATAATAATATGACAGACCAGCTAGATATAGCTGTCTCTATTATAATATGACAGACCAGCTAGATCTACTGTCTCTATTAAATATGACAGACCAGCTAATCTACTGTCTCTATTATATTATGACAGACCAGCTAGATCTACTGTACTCTATTATTATGACAGACAAGCTAGATCTACTGTCTCTATTATTATATGACAGACCAGCTAGATCTATGTCTCTATGAAATATGACAGACCAACTAGATATACTGTATCTATTAAATGATGACAGACCAGCTAGATCTACTGTCTCTATAATAATATGGCAGGACCAGCTAGATATACTATCTCTATTATATTATGACAGACCAGCTAGATCTACTGTCTCTATTACAATATGACAGACCAGCTAGATCGACTGTCTCTATAATAATATGACAGACCAGATAGATATGCTGTCTCTATTATATTATAACAGGCCAGTTAGATCTACTGTCTCTATTATAATATGACAGACCAGCTAGATCTACTGTCTCTATTATAATATGACAGACCAGCTAGATCGACTGTCGCTATAATATATGACAGACCAACTAGATATACTGTATCTATTAAATGATGACAGACCAGCTAGATCTACTGTCTCTATAATAATATGGCAGACCAGCTAGATATGCTGTCTCTATTATATTATGAAATACCAGCCAGATCTACTGTCTCTATTATAATATGACAGACCAGCTAGATCTATTGTATCTATTATAATATGACAGACCAGCTAGATCGACTGTCGCTATAATAATATGACAAACCAGCGATATCTGCTATCTCTATTATAATATGACAGACCAGCTAGATATATTGTCTCTATGAAAATATGACAGACCAACTAGATATACTGTATCTATTAAATGATGACAGACCAGCTAGATCTACTGTCTCTATAATAACATGGCAGACCAGCTAGATATGCTGTCTCTATTATATTATGAAATACAGCCAGATCTACTGTCTCTATTATAATATGACAGACCAGCTAGAATCTACTGTCTCTATTATAATATGACAGACCAGCTAGATCTATTGTATCTATTATAACATGACAGACCAGCTAGATCGACTGTCGCTATAATAATATGACAAACCAGCGATATCTGCTATCTCTATTATAATATGACAGACCAGCTAGATATATTGTCTCTATGAAAATATGACAGACCAACTAGATATACTGTATCTATTAAATGATGACAGACCAGCTAGATCTACTGTCTCTATAATAATATGACAGACCAGCTAGATATGCTGTCTCTATTATAATATGACAGACCAGCTAGATCGATTGTCTCTATGAAATATGACAGACCAGCTATATCTACGGTCTCTATTATATATGACAGACCAGCTAGATCTACTGTATCTATTATTATGACAGACAAGCTAGATCTACTGTCTCTATTATTATATGACAGACCAGCTAGATCTATTGTCTCTATGAAAATATGACAGACCAACTAGATATACTGATCTATTAAATGATGACAGACCAGCTAGATCTACTGTCTCTATAATAATCTGGCAGACAGCTAGATATACTATCTCTATTATATTATGACAGACCAGCTAGATCTACTGTCTCTATTACAATATGACAGACCAGCTAGATCGACTGTCTCTATAATAATATGACAGACCAGATAGATATGCTGTCTCTATTATATTATAACAGGCCAGTTAGATCTACTGTCTCTATTATAATATGACAGACCAGCTAGATCTACTGTCTCTATTATAATATGACAGACCAGCTAGATCGACTGTCGCTATAATAATATGACAGACCAACTAGATATACTGTATCTATTAAATGATGACAGACCAGCTAGATCTACTGTCTCTATATAATATGGCAGACCAGCTAGATAGCTGTCTCTATTATATTATGAAATACCAGCCAGATCTACTGTCTCTATTATAATATGACAGACCAGCTAGATCTATTGTATCTATATAATATGACAGACCAGCTAGATCGACTGTCGCTATAATAATATGACAAACCAGCGATATCTGCTATCTCTATTATAATATGACAGACCAGCTAGATATATTGTCTCTATGAAAATATGACAGACCAACTAGAGATACTGTATCTATTAAATGATGACAGACCAGCTAGATCTACTGTCTCTATAATAACATGGCAGACCAGCTAGATATGCTGTCTCTATTATATTATGAAATACCAGCCAGATCTACTGTCTCTATTATAATATGACAGACCAGCTAGATCTACTGTCTCTATTATAATATGACAGACCAGCTAGATCTATTGTATCTATTATAACATGACAGACCAGCTAGATCGACTGTCGCTATAATAATATGACAAACCAGCGATATCTGCTATCTCTATTATAATATGACAGACCAGCTAGATATATTGTCTCTATGAAAATATGACAGACCAACTAGATCGACTGTCTCTATAATAATATGACAGACCAGCTAGATATGCTGTCTCTATTATATTATAACAGGCCAGTTAGATCTACTGTCTCTATTATAATATGACAGACCAGCTAGATCTACTGTCTCTATTATAATATGACAGACAGCTAGATCGACTGTCGCTATAATAATATGACAGACCAACTAGATATACTGTATCTATTAATGATGACAGACCAGCTAGATCTACTGTCTCTATAATAATATGGCAGACAAGCTAGATATGCTGTCTCTATTATATTATGAAATACCAGCCAGATCTACTGTCTCTATTATAATATGACAGACCAGCTAGATCTATTGTATCTATTATAATATGACAGACCAGCTAGATCGACTGTCGCTATAATAATATGGACAAACCAGCGATATCTGCTATCTCTATTATAATATGACAGACCAGCTAGATATATTGTCTCTATGAAAATATGACAGACCAACTAGATATACTGTATCTATTAAATGATGACAGACCAGCTAGATCTACTGTCTCTATAATAACATGGCAGACCAGCTAGATATGCTGTCTCTATTATATTATGAAATACCAGCCAGATCTACTGTCTCTATTATAATATGACAGACCAGCTAGATCTATTGTATCTATTATAACATGACAGACCAGCGTAGATCGACTGTCGCTATAATAATATGACAAACCAGCGATATCTGCTATCTCTATTATAATATGACAGACCAGCTAGATATATTGTCTCTATGAAAATATGACAGACCAACTAGATATACTGTATCTATTAAATGATGACAGACCAGCTAGATCTACTGTCTCTATAATAATATGACAGACCAGCTAGATATGCTGTCTCTATTATAATATGACAGACCAGCTAGATCGATTGTCTCTATGAAAATATGACAGACCAGCTATATCTACTGTCTCTATTATATTATGACAGACCAGCTAGATCTACTGTATCTATTATTATGACAGACAAGCTAGATCTACTGTCTCTATTATTATATGACAGACCAGCTAGATCTATTGTCTCTATGAAAATATGACAGACCAACTAGATATACTGTATCTATTAAATGATGACAGACCAGCTAGATCTACTGTCTCTATAATAATATGGCAGACCAGCTAGATATACTATCTCTATTATATTATGACAGACCAGCTAGATCTACTGTCTCTATGACAATATGACAGACCAGCTAGATCGACTGTCTCTATAATAATATGACAGACCAGCTAGATATGCTGTCTCTATTATATTATAACAGGCCAGTTAGATCTACTGTCTCTATTATAATATGACAGACCAGCTAGATCTACTGTCTCTATTATAATATGACAGACCAGCTAGATCGACTGTCGCTATAATAATATGACAGACCAACTAGATATACTGTATCTATTAAATGATGACAGACCAGCTAGATCTACTGTCTCTATAATAATATGGCAGACCAGCTAGATATGCTGTCTCTATTATATTATGAAATACCAGCCAGATCTACTGTCTCTATTATAATATGACAGACCAGCTAGATCTATTGTATCTATTATAATATGACAGACCAGCTAGATCGACTGTCGCTATAATAATATGACAACCAGCGATATCTGCTATCTCTATTATAATATGACAGACCAGCTAGATCTACTGTCTCTATTACAATATGACAGACAGCTAGATCGACTGTCTCTATAATAATATGACAGACCAGCTAGATATGCTGTCTCTATTATATTATAACAGGCCAGTTAGATCTACTGTCTCTATTATAATATGACAGACCAGCTAGATCTACTGTCTCTATTTTAATATGACAGACCAGCTAGATCGACTGTCGCTATAATAATATGACAGACCAACTAGATATACTGTATCTATTAAATGATGACAGACCAGCTAGATCTACTGTCTCTATAATAATATGGCAGACCAGCTAGATATGCTGTCTCTATTATATTATGAAATACCAGCCAGATCTACTGTCTCTATTATAATATGACAGACCAGCTAGATCTATTGTATCTATTATAATATGACAGACCAGCTAGATCGACTGTCGCTATAATAATATGACAAACCAGCGATATCTGCTATCTCTATTATAATATGACAGACCAGCTAGATATATTGTCTCTATGAAAATATGACAGACCAACTAGATATACTGTATCTATTAAATGATGACAGACCAGCTAGATCTACTGTCTCTATAATAACATGGCAGACCAGCTAGATATGCTGTCTCTATTATATTATGAAATACCAGCCAGATCTACTGTCTCTATTATAATATGACAGACCAGCTAGATCTACTGTCTCTATTATAATATGACAGACCAGCTAGATCTATTGTATCTATTATAACATGACAGACCAGCTAGATCGACTGTCGCTATAATAATATGACAAACCAGCGATATCTGCTATCTCTATTATAATATGACAGACCAGCTAGATATATTGTCTCTATGAAATATGACAGACCAACTAGATCGACTGTCTCTATAATAATATGACAGACCAGCTAGATATGCTGTCTCTATTATATTATAACAGGCCAGTTAGATCTACGTCTCTATTATAATATGACAGACCAGCTAGATCTACTGTCTCTATTATAATATGACAGACCAGCTTAGATCGACTGTCGCTATAATAATATGACAGACCAACTAGATATACTGTATCTATTAAATGATGACAGACCAGCTAGATCTACTGTCTCTATAATAATATGGCAGACAAGCTAGATATGCGTCTCTACTATATTATGAAATACCAGCCCGATCTACTGTCTCTATTATAATATGACAGACCAGCTAGATCTATTGTATCTATTATAATAGACAGACCAGCTAGATCGACTGTCGCTATAATAATATGACAAACCAGCGATATTGCATCTCTATTATAATATGACCGACCCAGCTAGATACTATTGTCTCTATGAAAATATGACAGACCAACTAGATATACTGTATCTATTAACTGATGACAGACCAGCTAGACTCTACTGTCTCTATAATAAACATGGCAGACCAGCTAGATATGCTGTCTCTATTATATTAGAAATACCGCCAGATCTACTGTCTCTATTATAATATGACAGACCAGCTAGATTATTGTATCTATTATAACATGACAGACCAGCGTAGATCGACTGTCGCTATAATAATATGAAAACCAGCGATATCTGCTATCTCTATATAATATGACAGACCAGCTAGATATATTGTCTCATGAAAATATGACAGACCAACTAGATATAGCTGTCATCTATTAAATGATGACAGACCAGCTAGATCTACTGTCTCTATAATAATATGACAGACCAGCTAGATATGCTGTCTCTATTATAATATGACAGACCAGCTAGATCGATTGTCTCTATTAAATATTGACAGACCAGCTAGATCTACTGTCTCTATTATATTATGACAGACCAGCTAGATCTACTCGTAATCTATTCTTATGACAGACAAGCTTAGCATCTACTGTCTCTCTTTATAATGACAGGACCAGGCTAGATCTATTGTTCTCTATGAAATATTGACAGACCAACTACGATATAATTGTATATCTATTAATGATGACAGACCAGCTAGATCTACTGTCTCATAATAATATGGCACAGACCAGCTAGATATACTATCTCTATTTATATTTATGACAGACCAGCTAGATCTATTGTCTCTATTATAATTGACAGACCAGCTAGATCGACTGTCGCTTATAATAATATGACAACCAGCGATATCTGCTATCTATTATAATATGACAGACCAGCTAGATCTACTGTCTCTATTACAATATGACAGACCAGCTAGATCGGACTGTCTCTATTAATTAATATGACAGACCAGCCTCAGATATGCTGTGTCTCTATTTATTATAACCAGGCCAGTTAGATCTACTGTCTCTATCTATATAATAGACAGACCAGCTAGATCTACGTCTATATTTTAATATGACAGACCAGCTAGATCGACACTGTCGCTATAATAATATGAAGACCAACTAGATTATACTGTCTCTATTAAATGATGACCAGACCAGCTAGCTTCTACTGTCTCTATACTTCATCTGGCAGACAGCCCTAGGATTGCTGTCTACTATTATATTATGAAATACCAGCCAGATCTACTGTCTCTTATAATATGACAGACCAGCTAGATCTATTGTATCTATTATATATGACAGACCAGCTAGATCGACTGTCTCTATTATAATATGACAGACCAGCTAGATCTACTGTCTATATATTAAATGACAGACCAGCTAGATCTAATCTACTGCAATTATTAAATATGACCAGCCAGTAGATCAAATGTTTCTTCATATATGACAGGACCAGCTGATCTACTGTCTATGATTAATTGTCAGCAGACAGCTAGATACTGTCTCTATTATATATGAATACCAGCCAGATCTACTGTCTCTATATAATATGACAGAC
>NW_022262484.1:0-33375 GCF_002021735.2 Oncorhynchus kisutch
GAGACAGTATATCTAGCTTGTCTTGTCATAATGTAATAGAGACAGCATTATCTAGCTGGTCTGTCATAATATAATAGAGACAGTAGATCTAGCTGGTCTGTCATTATTAATAATAGAGACAGTAGATCTAGGCTTGTCTGTCATAAATAATAGAGACAGTAGATCTAGCTGGTCTGTCATAATATAATAGAGACAGTAGATCTAGCTGGTCTGTCATATTATAATAGAGACAGTAGATCTAGCTGGTCTGTCATAATATAATAGATACAGTAGATCTAGATGGTCTGTCCTATAATAATAGAGACAGTAGATCTACCTGGTCTGTCATAATAATAGATACAGTAGATCTAGCTGGTCTGTCATAATATAATAGAGACAGTAGATATAGCTGGTCTGTCATATTTTCATAGAGACAATAGATCTAGCTGGCCTGTCATAATATAATAGAGACAGCATATCTAGCTGGTCTGTCATATTATAATAGAGACAGTAGATCTAGCTGGTCTGTCATATATAATAGAGACAGTAGATCTAGCTGGTCTGTCATATTATAATAGAGACAGTAGATCTAGCTGGTCTGTCATAATATAATAGAGACAATAGATCTAGCTGGTCTGCATATCATATAGAGACAGTAGATCTAGCTGGTCTGTCATATTTAATAGAGACAGTAGATCTAGCTGGTCTGTCATATATAATAGAGACAGTAGATCTAGCTGGTCTGTCATAATATAATAGAGACAGTAGATCTAGCTGGTCTGTCATATTATAATAGAGACAGTAGATCTAGCTGGTCTGTCATATTAATATAGAGACAGTAGATCTAGCTGGTCTGTCATATTATAATAGAGACAGTAGATCTAGCTGGTCTGTCATATTATAATAGAGACAGTAGATCTAGCTGGTCTGTCATATTATTAATAGAGACAGTAGATCTAGCTGGTCTGTCATAATATAATAGAGACAGTAGATCTAGCTGGTCTGTCATATTAATAGAGACAGTAGATCTAGCTGGTCTGTCATAATATAATAGAGACAGTAGATCTAGCTGGTCTGTCATATTATAATAGAGACAGTAGATCTAGCTGGTCTGTCATAATATAATAGAGACAGTAGATCTAGCTGGTCTGTCATAATATAATAGAGACAGTAGATCTAGCTGGTCTGTCATAATATAATAGAGACAGTAGATCTAGCTGGTCTGTCATAATATAATAGAGACAGTAGATCTAGCTGGTCTGTCATAATATAATAGAGACAGTAGATCTAGCTGGTCTGTCATAATATAATAGAGACAGTAGATCTAGCTGGTCTGTCATATATAATAGAGACAGTAGATCTAGCTGGTCTGTCATAATATAATAGAGACAGTAGATCTAGCTGGTCTGTCATAATATAATAGAGACAGTAGATCTAGCTGGTCTGTCATATTATAATAAGACAGTAGATCTAGCTGGTCTGTCATATTATAATAGAGACAGTAGATCTAGCTGGTCTGTCATAATATAATAGAGACAGTAGATCTAGCTGGTCTGTCATATTATAATAGAGACAGTAGATCTAGCTGGTCTGTCATATTATAATAGAGACAGTAGATCTAGCTGGTCTGTCATAATATAATAGAGACAGTAGATCTAGCTGGTCTGTCATATAATAATAGAGACAGTAGATCTAGCTGGTCTGTCATAATATAATAGAGACAGTATCTAGCTGGTCTGTCATATTATTAATAGAGACAGTAGATCTAGCTGGTCTGTCATATTATAATAGAGACAGTAGATCTAGCTGGTCTGTCATATATAATAGAGACAGTAGATCTAGCTGGTCTGTCATATTATATAGAGACAGTAGATCTAGCTGGTCTGTCATATTATAATAGAGACAGTAGATCTAGCTGGTCTGTCATATTATAATAGAGACAGTAGATCTAGCTGGTCTGTCATATTATAATAGAGACAGTAGATCTAGCTGGTCTGTCATAATATAATAGAGACAGTAGATCTACTGGTCTGTCATATTATAATAGAGACAGTAGATCTAGCTGGTCTGTCATATTATAATAGAGACAGTAGATCTAGCTGGTCTGTCATATTATAATAGAGACAGTAGATCTAGCTGGTCTGTCATAATATAATAGAGACAGTAGATCTAGCTGGTCTGTCATAATATAATAGAGACAGTAGATCTAGCTGGTCTGTCATATAATAATAGAGACAGTAGATCTAGCTGGTCTGTCATAATTAATAGAGACAGTAGATCTAGCTGGTCTGTCATAATATAATAGAGACAGTAGATCTAGCTGGTCTGTCATATTATATAGAGACAGTAGATCTAGCTGGTCTGTCATATTATAATAGAGACAGTAGATCTAGCTGGTCTGTCATAATATAATAGAGACAGTATATCTAGCTGGTCTGTCATATTATAATAGAGACAGTAGATCTAGCTGGTCTGTCATAATATAATAGAGACAGTAGATCTAGCTGGTCTGTCATATTATAATAGAGACAGTAGATCTAGCTGGTCTGTCATAATATAATAGAGACAGTAGATCTAGCTGGTCTGTCATATATAATAGAGACAGTAGATCTAGCTGGTCTGTCATATATAATAGAGACAGTAGATCTAGCTGGTCTGTCATATATAATAGAGACAGTAGATCTAGCTGGTCTGTCATAATATAATAGAGACAGTAGATCTAGCTGGTCTGTCATAATATAATAGAGACAGTAGATCTAGCTGGTCTGTCATATAATAATAGAGACAGTAGATCTAGCTTGTCTGTCATAATAATAGATACAGTAGATCTAGCTGGTCTGTCATAATATAATAGAGACAGTAGATCTAGCTGGTCTGTCATATTATAATAGAGACAGTAGATCTAGCTGGTCTGTCATAATATAATAGAGACAGTAGATCTAGCTGGTCTGTCATAATATAATAGAGACAGTAGATCTAGCTGGTCTGTCATATAATAATAGAGACAGTAGATCTAGCTGGTCTGTCATAATAATAGAGACAGTAGATCTAGCTGGTCTGTCATAATATAATAGAGACAGTAGATCTAGCTGGTCTGCATATTATTATAGAGACAGTAGATTAGCTGGTCTGTCATCATTTAATAGATACAGTATATCTAGTTGGTCTGTCATATTTTCATAGAGACAATAGATCTAGCTGGTCTGTCATATAATAATAGAGACAGTAGATCTAGCTTGTCTGTCATAATAATAGATACAGTAGATCTAGCTGGTCTGTCATAATAAATAGAGACAGTAGATATAGCTGGTCTGTCATATTATATAATAGAAACAGTAGATCTAGATGGTCTGTCATAATATAATAGAGACAGTAGATCAGCTGTCTGTCATATAATAATAGAGACAGTAGATCTAGCTGGTCTGTCATAATGTAATAGCGACAGCATATCTAGCTGTCTCCTGAATCGCGCGATTCGCCGCGCCTGAATCGCCGCGTCCCAAACGCCCACCGGACCCATATCACTTCTATCTCTTTTCACTTTTCATTTGTTTAACCTTCCGGAAACCTGCCTCACCCAATGTGATACGGAATCGCTATTATTTTTTATTTATTTTTAGAACACACTCAAGAACCTCCAGAAGCTAACCAGCTAACTAGCTACAAGCTATTTAGTCATTGTTCGTTTTTTTTTAACCTGGATAACACTCGCCAGTCCAGCTTCCTTCCCCATCCACCGCTGCCCCCTGGACACTGATCTCTTGGCTACATAGCTGATGCATGCTGGACTGTCCATAAATCACGGTACTCCATTCTGCTTGTTTGTTTTATCTGTTGGCCCCCGTTGCCTAGTCTACGCCATTTTACCTGCTGTTGTTGTGCTAGCTGATTAGCTGTTGTCTCACCTACTGTTTTAGCTAGCTTTCCCAATTCAACACCTGTGATTACTGTATGCCTCGCTGTATGTCTCTCTCAAATGTCAATATGCCTTGTATACTGTTGTTCAGGTTAGTTATCATTGTTTAGTTCACAATGGAGCCCCTAGTTCCACTCTTCATACCCCTGATAACTCCTTTGTCCCACCTCCCACACATGCGGTGACCTCACCCATTACTACCAGCATGTCCAGAGATACAACCTCTCTCATCATCACCCAGTGCCTGGGCTTACCTCCGCTGTACCCGCACCCCACCATACCCCTGTCTGCGCATTATGCCCTGAATATATTCTACCATGCCCAGAAACCTGCTCCTCTTATTCTCTGTCCCCAACGCTCTAGGCGACCAGTTTTGATAGCCTTTAGCCGCACCCTCATACTACTCCTTCTCTGTTCCGCGGTGATGTGGAGGTAAACCCAGGCCCTGCATGTCCCCAGGCACCCTCATTTGTTGACTTCTGTGTTCGAAAAAGCCTTGGTTTCATGCATGTCAACATCAGAAGCCTCCTCCCTAAGTTTGTCTTACTCACTGCTTTAGCACACTCTGCTAACCCTGATGTCCTTGCTGTGTCTGAATCCTGGCTCAGGAAGGCCACCAAAAATTCAGAGATTCCATACCCAACTATAACATCTTCCGTCAAGATAGAACTGCCAAAGGGGGGAGGAGTTGCAGTTTACTGCAGAGATAGCCTGCAAAGTAATGTCATACTTTCCAGGTCCATACCCAAACAGTTCGAACTACTAATTTTGAAAATTACTCTCTCCAGAAACAAGTCTCTCACGGTTGCCGCCTGCTACCGACCCCCTCAGCTCCCAGCTGTGGCCCTGGACACCATTTGTGAATTGATCGCCCCCCATCTAGCTTCAGAGTTTGTTCTGTTAGGTGACCTAAACTGGGATATGCTTAACACCCCGCCAGTCCTACAATCTAAGCTAGATGCCCTCAATCTCACACAAATCATCAAGGAACCCACCAGGTACAACCCTAACTCTGTAAACAAGGGCACCCTCATAGACGTCATCCTGACCAACTGGCCCTCCAAATACACCTCCGCTGTCTTCAACCCAGGATCTCAGCGATCACTGCCTCATTGCCTGTATCCTCTACGGAGCCGCAGTCAAACGACCACCCCTCATCACTGTCAAACGCTCCCTAAAACACTTCTGTGAGCAGGCCTTTCTAATCGACCTGGCCCGGGTATCCTGGAAGGACATTGACCTCATCCCGTCAGTTGAGGATGCCTGGTCATTCTTTAAAAGTAACTTCCTCACCATTTTAGATAAGCATGCTCCGTCAAAAAATGCAGAACTAAGAACAGATACAGCCCTTGGTTCCACCCCAGACCTGACTGCCCTCGACCAGCACAAAAACATCCTGTGGCGGACTGCAATAGCATCGAATAGTCCCCGTGATATGCAACTGTTCAGGGAAGTCCGGAACCCAATACACGCAGTCAGTCAGGAAAGCTAAGGCCAGCTTCCTTCAGCAGAAGTTTGCATCCTTGTAGCTCCAACTCCAAAAAGTTCTGGGACACTGTGAAAGTCCATGGAGAACAAGAGCACCTCCTCCCAGCTGCCCACTGCACTGAGGCCTACGGTAACACGGTCACCACTGATAAATCCATGATTATCGAAAACTTCAATAAAGCATTTCTCAACGGCTGGCCATCGCCTTCCGCCTGGCTACTTCAACCTCGGCCAACAGCTCCGCCCCCCCCCGCCAGCTCCTCGCCCAAGCCTCTCCAGGTTCTCCTTTACCCAAATCCAGATAGCAGATGTTCTGAAAGAGCTGCAAAACCTGGACCCGTACAAATCAGCTGGGCTTGACAATCTGGACCCTCTATTTCTGAAACTATCTGCCACCCATTGTCGCAACCCCTATTACCAGCCTGTTCAACTCTCTTTCATCTCGTCTTGAGATCCCCCAAGGATTGGAAAGCTGCCGCAGTCATCCCCCTCTTCAAAGGGGGAGACACCCTGGACCCAAACTGTTACAGACCTATATCCATCCTGCCCTGCCTATCTAAGGTCTTCGAAAGCCAAGTCAACAAACAGGTCACTGACCATCTCGAATCCCACCGTACCTTCTCCGCTGTGCAATCTGGTTTCCGAGCCGGTATGGGTTGCACCTCAGCCACACTCAAAGGTACTAAACGACATCATAACCGCCATCGATAAAGACAGTACTGTGCAAGCCGGCTTCATCGACCTGCCAAGGCTTTCGACTCTGTCAATCACCATATTCTTATCGGCAGACTCAGTAGCCTCGGTTTTTCGGATGACTGCCTTGCCTGGTTCACCAATTACTTTGCAGACAGAGTTCAGTGTGTCAAATCGGAGGGCATGCTGTCCGGTCCTCTGGCAGTCTCTATGGGGGTGCCCACAGGGTTCAATTCTCGGCCGACTCTTTTCTCTGTGTATATCAATGATGTTGCTCTTGCTCGGGGCGATTCCCTGATCCACCTCTACGCAGACGACACCATTCTATATACTTTCGGCCCGTCTTTGGACACTGTGCTATCTAACCTCCAAAACAAGCTTCAATGCCATACAACACTCCTTCCGTGGCTCCAACTGCTCTTAAACGCTAGTAAAACCAAATGCATGCTTTTCAACCGGTCGCTGCCTGCACCTGCATGCCCGACTAGCATCACCACCCTGGATGGTTCCGACCTAGAATATGTGGACATCTATAAGTACCTAGGTGTCTGGCTAGACTGCAAAACTCTCCTTCCAGACTCATATCAAACATCTCCAATCGAAAATCAAATCAAGAGTCGGCTTTCTATTCCCAACAAAGGCCTCCTTCACTCAAGCCGCCAAGCTACCCTAGTAAAACTGACTATCCTACCGATCCTCGACTTCGGCGATGTCATCTACAAAATGGCTTCCAACACTCTACTCAGCAAACTGGATGCAGTCTATCACAGTGCCATCCGTTTGTCACTAAAGCACCTTATACCACCCCCCCCCCCCCCCCCCCCCCCCTCATGCGACTTGTATGCTCTAGTCGGCTGGCCTCGCCTACATATTCGTCGCCAGACCCACTGGCTCCAGGTCATCTACAAGTCTATGCTAGGTAAAGCTCCGCCTTATCTCAGCTCACTGGTCACGATGGCAACACCCATCCGTAGCACGCGCTCCAGCAGGTGTATCTCACTGATCATCCCTAAAGCCAACACCTCATTTGGCCGCCTTTCGTTCCAGTACTCTGCTGCCTGTGACTGGAACGAATTGCAAAAATCGCTGAAGTTGGAGACTTTTATCTCCCTCACCAACTTCAAACATCAGCTATCTGAGCAGCTAACCGATCGCTGCAGCTGTACATAGTCTATTGGTAAATAGCCCACCCTTTTCACCTACCTCATCCCATCCAGCAGGTATATCTCTCTAGTCACCCCCAAACCAATTCTTTCTTTGGCCGCCTCTCCTTCCAGTTCTCTGCTGCCAATGACTGGAACGAACTACAAAAATCTCTGAAACTGGAAACACTTATCTCCCTCACTAGCTTTAAGCACCAACTGTCAGAGCAGCTCACAGATTACTGCACCTGTACATAGCCCACCTATAATTTAGCCCAAACAACTACTCTTTCCCAACTGTATTTATTTATTTATTATTTATTTGCTCCTTTGCACCCCATTATTTATTTTTTCTACTTTGCACATTCTTCCATTGCAAAACTACCATTCAGTATTTTACTTGCTATATTGTATTACTTTGCCACATGGTCTGTCATATTATAATAGAGACAGTAGATCTAGCTGGTCTGTCATAATATAATAGAGACAGTAGATCTAGCTGGTCTGTCATAATATATAGAGACAGTAGATCTAGCTGGTCTGTCATATTATAATAGATACAGTAGATCTTAGATGGTCTGTCATAATATAATAGAGCACGTAGATCAGCTGGTATGTCATATCATAACAGAGACAGTAGATCTAGCTGGTCTGTCATAATGTTATAGAGACAGTAGATCTGGGGCTGGTATTTTCATAATATAATAGAGACAGCATATCTAGGATGGGCTGCCCATGATCATTATAGAGCACAGAGATCTAGCGCTGCGTCTGTCATCATTTAAATAGATACAGTAGATTTCTAGCTGGTCTGTTCATAATATAATAGCGACAGTAGATCTACCTGGTCTGTCATATTATAATAGAGACAGTAGATCTAGCTGGTCTGTCATATTATAATAGAGACAGTAGATCTAGCTTGACTGTTATAATATAATAGAGACAGCATATCTAGCTGGTCTGACGTATTATTATAAGACAGTAGATCTAGCTGGTCTGTCATTATAATACATACAGTAGATCTAGCTGGTCTGTCATAATATAATAGAGACAGTAGATCTAGCTGGTCTGTTATAATATAATAGAGACAGTAGATCTAGCTGGTCTGTCATAATACATAGAGACAGTAGATCTAGCGGGTCTGTCATATTATAATAGAGACAGTAGATCTAGCTGGTCTGTCATAATATAATAGGGACAGTAGATCTACCTGGTCTGTCATATTATAATAGAGACAGTAGATCTAGCTGGTCTGTCATATTATAAAGAACAGTAATCTAGCTGGTCTGTCATAATATAAAGAGACAGTAGATCTAGCTGTCTGTCATATATTAGAGACAGTAGATCTAGCTGGTCTGTCATATTATAATAGAGACAGTAGATCTAGCTGGTCTGTCATAATATAATAGAGACAGTAGATCTAGCTGGTCTGTCATATAATAATAGAGACAGTAGATCTAGCTGGTCTGTCATAATATAATAGAGACAGTAGATCTAGCTGGTCTGTCATAATATAATAGAGACAGTAGATCTAGCTGGTCTGTCATATTATAATAGAGACAGTAGATCTAGCTGGTCTGTCATAATATAATAGAGACAGTAGATCTAGTGGTCTGTCATATTATCATAGAGACAGTAGATCTAGCTGGTCTGTCATATATTAAATAGAGACAGTAGATCTCTACTGTCTGTCATATTATTACAGACACGCTAGATCTATTGTTTATGAAAATATGACAGACCAATAGATATATGTATTATTATAATATGACAGACCAGCTAGATCTACTGTATACTATTATAATATGACAGACCAGGTAGATCTACTGTCTCTATAATAATATTACAGACCAGCTAGATATGCTGTCTCTATTACATTATGACAGACCATCTAGATCTACTGTCTCTATTATTATATGACAGACCAGCTAGATCTACTGTCTCTATTATATTATGACAGACCATCTAGATCTACTGTATCTATTATAATATGACAGACCAGCTAGATCTACTGTCTCTATAATAATATGACAGACCAGCTAGATATGCTGTCTCTATTATATTATGACAGGCCAGCTAGATCTACTGTCTCTATTATAATATGACAGACCAGCTAGATCTACTGTCTCTATTATAATATGACAGACCAGGTAGATCTACTGTCACTATTATATTATGACAGACCAGCTAGATCTACTGTCTCTATTATAATATGACAGACCAGCTAGATCTACTGTCTCTATTGTATTATGACAGACCAGCTAGATCTACTGTCTCTATTATATTATAACAGACCAGCTAGATCTACTGTCTCTATTATATTATGACAGACCAGCTAGATCTACTGTATGTATTATCATGACAGACCAGCTAGATCGACTGTCTCTATAATAATACGTCAGACCAGCTAGATATGCTGTCTCTATTATATTATAACAGTCAAGCTAGATCTACTGTCTCTATTATAATATGACAGACAGCTAGATCTACTGTCTCTATTATAATATGACAGACCAGGTAGATCTACTGTCGCTATTATATTATGACAGACCAGCTAGATCTACTGTATCTATTAAATGATGACAGACCAGCTAGATCTACTGTCTCTATAATGATATGGCAGACCATCTAGATATGCTGTCTCTATTATATTATGAATACCAGCCAGATCTACTGTCTCTATTACATTATGACAGACCAGCTAGATCTACTGTCTCTGTTATTATATGACATACCAGCTTGATCTACTGTCTCTATTATATTATGACAGACCATCTAGATCTACTGTATCTATTATAATATGACAGACCAGCTAGATCTATTGTCTCTATTATATTATGACAGACCAGCTAGATCTACTGTCTCTATTATAATATGACAGACCAGCTAGATCTACTGTCTCTATTATAATATGACAGACCATGATGGCAAAGTAAATACAATATAGCAAGTAAAATACTGGAATGGTAGTTTTGCAATGGAAGAATGTGCAAAGTAGAAAAAAATAAATAATGGGGTGCAAAGGAGCAAAATAAATAAATAAATAAAAATTAAATACAGTTGGGAAAGAGGTAGTTGTTTGGGCTAAATTATAGTGGGCTATGTACAGGTGCAGTAATCTGTGAGCTGCTCTGACAGTTGGTGCTTAAAGCTAGTGAGGGAGATAAGTGTTTCCAGTTTCAGAGATTTTGTAGTTCGTTCCAGTCATTGGCAGCAGAGAACTGGAAGGAGAGGCGGCCAAAGAAAGAATTGGTTTTGGGGGTGACTAGAGAGATATACCTGCTGGATGGGGATGAGGTAGGTGAAAAGGGTGGGCTATTTACCAATAGACTATGTACAGCTGCAGCGATCGGTTAGCTTGCTCAGATAGCTGATGTTTGAAGTTGGTGAGGGAGATAAAAAGTCTCCAACTTCAGCGATTTTTGCAATCGTTCCAGTCACAGGCAGCAGAAGTACTGGAACGAAAGGCGGCCAAATGAGGTGTTGGCTTTAGGGATGATCAGTGAGATACACCTGCTTGGAGCGCGTGCTAACGGATGGGTGTTGCATCGTGACCAGTGAGCTGAGATAAGGCGGAGCTTTACCTAGCATAGACTTGTAGATGACCTGGAGCCAGTGGGTCTGGCGACGAATATGTAGCGAGGGCCAGCCGACTAGAGCATACAAGTCGCAGTGGTGGGTGGTATAAGGTGCTTTTAGTGACAAAACGGATGGCACTGTGATAGACTGCATCCAGTTTGCTGAGTAGAGTGTTGGAAGCCATTTTGTAGATGACATCGCCGAAGTCGAGGATCGGTAGGATAGTCAGTTTTACTAGGGTAAGCTTGGCGGCTTGAGTGAAGGAGGCTTTGTTGCGGAATAGAAAGCCGACTCTTGATTTGATTTTCGATTGGAGATGTTTGATATGAGTCTGGAAGGAGAGTTTGCAGTCTAGCCAGACACCTAGGTACTTATAGATGTCCACATATCTAGGTCGGAACCATCCAGGGTGGTGATGCTAGTCGGGCATGCAGGTGCAGGCAGCGACCCGGTTGAAAAGCATGCATTTGGTTTTACTAGCGTTTAAGAGCAGTTGGAGGCCACGGAAGGAGTGTTGTATGGCATTGAAGCTTGTTTGGAGGTTAGATAGCACAGTGTCCAAAGACGGGCCGAAAGTATATAGAATGGTGTCGTCTGCGTAGAGGTGGATCAGGGAATCGCCCGCAGCAAGAGCAACATCATTGATATACACAGAGAAAAGAGTCGGCCCGAGAATTGAAACCCTGTGGCACCCCCATAGAGACTGCCAGAGGACCGGACAGGCATGCCCTCCGATTTGACACACTGAACTCTGTCTGCAAAGTAATTGGTGAACCAGGCAAGGCAGTCATCCGAAAAACCGAGGCTTACTGAGTCTGCCGATAAGAATATGGTGATTGACAGAGTCGAAAGCCTTGGCAAGGTCGATGAAGCCGGCTGCACAGTACTGTCTTTTATCGATGGCGGTTATGATGTCGTTTAGTACCTTGAGTGTGGCTGAGGTGCACCCATGACCGGCTCGGAAACCAGATTGCACAGCGGAGAAGGTACGGTGGGATTCGAGATGGTCAGTGACCTGTTTGTTGACTTGGCTTTCGAAGACCTTAGATAGGCAGGGCAGGATGGATATAGGTCTGTAACAGTTTGGGTCCAGGGTGTCTCCCCCTTTGAAGAGGGGATGAACTGCGGCAGCTTTCCAATCCTTGGGGATCTCAGACGAGATGAAAGAGAGGGTTGAACAGGCTGGGTAATAGGGGTTGCGACAATGGTGGCAGATAGTTTCAGAAATAGAGGGTCCAGATTGTCAAGCCCAGCTGATTTGTACGGGTCCAGGTTTTGCAGCTCTTCAGAACATCTGCTATCTGGATTTGGGTAAAGGAGAACCTGGAGAGGCTTGGGCGAGGAGCTGCGGGGGGGCGGAGCTGTTGGCCGAGGTTGAAGTAGCCAGGCGGAAGGCATGGCCAGCCGTTGAGAAATGCTTATTGAAGTTTTCGATAATCATGGAGTTTATCAGTGGTGACCGTGTTACCTAGCCTCAGTGCAGTGGGCAGCTGGGAGGAGGTGCTCTTGTTCTCCATGGACTTCACAGTGTCCCAGAACTTGTTGGAGTTGGAGCTACAGGATGCAAACTTCTGCCTGAAGAAGCTGGCCTTAGCTTTCCTGACTGACTGCGTGTATTGGTTCCGGACTTCCCTGAACAGTTGCATATCACGGGGACTATTCGATGCTATTGCAGTCGCCACAGGATGTTTTTGTTGCTGGTCGAGGGCAGTCAGGTCTGGGGTGAACCAAGGGCTGTATCTGTTCTTAGTTCTGCATTTTTTGAACGGAGCATGCTTATCTAAATGGTGAGGAAGTTACTTTAAAGAAGACCAGGCATCCTCAACTGACGGGATGAGGTCAATGTCCTTCCAGGATACCCGGGCCAGGTCGATTAGAAAGCCTGCTCACAGAAGTGTTTTAGGGAGCGTTTGACAGTGATGAGGGGGTGGTCGTTTGACTGCGGCTCCGTAGAGGATACAGGCAATGAGGCAGTGATCGCTGAGATCCTGGTTGAAGACAGCGGAGGTGTATTTGGAGGGCCAGTTGGTCAGGATGACGTCTATGAGGGTGCCCTTGTTTACAGAGTTAGGGTTGTACCTGGTGGGTTTCCTTGATGATTTGTTGTGAGATTGAGGGCATCTAGCTTAGATTGTAGGACTGGCGGGGTGTTAAGCATATCCCAGTTTAGGTCACCTAACAGAACAAACTCTGAAGCCTAGATGGGGGGGGCGATCAATTCACAAATGGTGTCCAGGGCACAGCTGGGAGCTGAGGGGGGTCGGTAGCAGGCGGCAACCGTGAGAGACTTGTTTCTGGAGAGAGTAATTTTCAAAATTAGTAGTTCGAACTGTTTGGGTATGGACCTGGAAAGTATGACATTACTTTGCAGGCTATCTCTGCAGTAAACTGCCAACTCCTCCCCCTTTGGCAGTTCTATCTTGACGGAAGATGTTATAGTTGGGTATGGATATTTCTGAATTTTTGGTGGCCTTCCTGAGCCAGGATTCAGACACAGCAAGACATCAGGGTTAGCAGAGTGTGCTAAAGCAGTGAGTAAGACAAACTTAGGGAGGAGGCTTCTGATGTTGACATGCATGAAACCAAGGCTTTTTCGAACACAGAAGTCAACAAATGAGGGTGCCTGGGGACATGCAGGGCCTGGGTTTACCTCCACATCACCCGCGGAACAGAGAAGGAGTAGTATGAGGGTGCGGCTAAAGGCTATCAAAACTGGTCGCCTAGAGCGTTGGGGACAGAGAATAGAGGAGCAGGTTTCTGGGCATGGTAGAATATATTCAGGCATAATGCGCAGACAGGGGTATGGTGGGGTGCGGGTACAGCGGAGGTAAGCCCAGGCACTGGGTGATGATGAGAGAGGTTGTATCTCTGGACATGCTGGTAGTAATGGGTGAGGTCACCGCATGTGTGGGAGGTGGGACAAAGGAGTTATCAGGGGTATGAAGAGTGGAACTAGGGGCTCCATTGTGAACTAAAACAATGATAACTAACCTGAACAACAGTATACAAGGCATATTGACATTTGAGAGAGACATACAGCGAGGCATACAGTAATCACAGGTGTTGAATTGGGAAAGCTAGCTAAAACAGTAGGTGAGACAACAGCTAATCAGCTAGCACAACAACAGCAGGTAAAATGGCGTAGACTAGGCAACGGGGCCAACAGATAAAACAAACAAGCAGAATGGAGTACCGTGATTATGGACAGTCCAGCATGCATCAGCTATGTAGCCAAGAGATCAGTGTCCAGGGGGCAGCGGTGGATGGGGAAGGGAAGCTGGACTGGCGAGTGTTATCCAGGTTAAAAAAAACGAACAATGACTAAATAGCTTGTAGCTAGTTAGCTGGTTAGCTTCTGGAGGTTCTTGAGTGTGTTCTAAAAATAAATAAAAAATAATAGCGATTCCGTATCACATTGGGTGAGGCAGGTTTCCGGAAGGTATAAACAAATTAAAAGTGAAAAGAGATAGAAAGTGAATATGGGTCCGGTGGGCGTTTGGGACGCGGCGATTCAGGCGCGGCGAATCGCAGGCGATTCAGGAGACAGCTAGATATGCTGTCGCTATACATTATGACAGACCAGCTAGATCTACTGTCTCTATTATTATATGACAGACCAGCTAGATCTACTGTCTCTATTATATTATGACAGACCATCTAGATCTACTGTTTCTATTATAATATGACAGACAGCTATATCTACTGTCTCTATTATATTATGAAGACCAGCTAGATCTACCTGTATGCTATTATTATGACAGACAGCTAGATCTACTGTCTCTATTATATATGACAGACCAGCTAGATCTACTGTCTCTATTATATTATGACAGACCAGCTAGATCTACTGTCTCTATTATATTATGACAGACCAGCTAGATCTACTGTCTCTATTATATTATGACAGACCAGCTAGATCTACTGTCTCTATTATATTATGACAGACCAGCTAGATCTACTGTATCTATTATTATGACAGACCAGCTAGATCTACTGTCTCTATTATATTATGACAGACCAGCTAGATCTACTGTCTCTATTATATTATGACAGACCAGCTAGATCTACTGTCTCTATTATATTATGACAGACCAGCTAGATCTACTGTCTCTATTATATTATGACAGACCAGCTAGATCTACTGTCTCTATTATATTATGACAGACCAGCTAGATCTACTGTCTCTATTATATATGACAGACCAGCTAGATCTACTGTCTCTATTATATTATGACAGACCAGCTAGATCTACTGTCTCTATTATATTATGACAGACCAGCTAGATCTACTGTCTCTATTATATTATGACAGACCAGCTAGATCTACTGTCTCTATTATATTATGACAGACCAGCTAGATCTACTGTCTCTATTATATTATGACAGACCAGCTAGATCTACTGTCTCTATTATATTATGACAGACCAGCTAGATCTACTGTCTCTATTATATTATGACAGACCAGCTAGATCTACTGTCTCTATTATATTATGACAGACCAGCTAGATCTACTGTCTCTATTATATTATGACAGACCAGCTAGATCTACTGTCTCTATTATATTATGACAGACCAGCTAGATCTACTGTCTCTATTATATTATGACAGACCAGCTAGATCTACTGTCTCTATTATATTATGACAGACCAGCTAGATCTACTGTCTCTATTATATTATGACAGACCAGCTAGATCTACTGTCTCTATTATATTATGACAGACCAGCTAGATCTACTGTCTCTATTATATTATGACAGACCAGCTAGATCTACTGTCTCTATTATATATGACAGACCAGCTAGATCTACTGTCTCTATTATATTATGACAGACCAGCTAGATCTACTGTCTCTATTATATTATGACAGACCAGCTAGATCTACTGTCTCTATTATATTATGACAGACCAGCTAGATCTACTGTCTCTATTATATTATGACAGACCAGCTAGATCTACTGTCTCTATTATATTATGACAGACCAGCTAGATCTACTGTCTCTATTATATTATGACAGACCAGCTAGATCTACTGTCTCTATTATATTATGACAGACCAGCTAGATCTACTGTCTCTATTATATTATGACAGACCAGCTAGATCTACTGTCTCTATTATATTATGACAGACCAGCTAGATCTACTGTCTCTATTATAATATGACAGACCAGCTAGATCTACTGTCTCTATTATATTATGACAGACCAGCTAGATCTACTGTCTCTATTATATTATGACAGACCAGCTAGATCTACTGTCTCTATTATATTATGACAGACCAGCTAGATCTACTGTCTCTATTATATTATGACAGACCAGCTAGATCTACTGTCTCTATTATATATGACAGACCAGCTAGATCTACTGTCTCTATTATATTATGACAGACCAGCTAGATCTACTGTCTCTATTATATTATGACAGACCAGCTAGATCTACTGTCTCTATTATATTATGACAGACCAGCTAGATCTACTGTCTCTATTATATTATGACAGACCAGCTAGATCTACTGTCTCTATTATATTATGACAGACCAGCTAGATCTACTGTCTCTATTATATTATGACAGACCAGCTAGATCTACTGTCTCTATTATATTATGACAGACCAGCTAGATCTACTGTCTCTATTATATTATGACAGACCAGCTAGATCTACTGTCTCTATTATATATGACAGACCAGCTAGATCTACTGTCTCTATTATATTATGACAGACCAGCTAGATCTACTGTCTCTATTATATTATGACAGACCAGCTAGATCTACTGTCTCTATTATATATGACAGACCAGCTAGATCTACTGTCTCTATTATATTATGACAGACCAGCTAGATCTACTGTCTCTATTATATTATGACAGACCAGCTAGATCTACTGTCTCTATTATATTATGACAGACCAGCTAGATCTACTGTCTCTATTATATATGACAGACCAGCTAGATCTACTGTCTCTATTATATTATGACAGACCAGCTAGATCTACTGTCTCTATTATATTATGACAGACCAGCTAGATCTACTGTCTCTATTATATTATGACAGACCAGCTAGATCTACTGTCTCTATTATATTATGACAGACCAGCTAGATCTACTGTCTCTATTATATTATGACAGACCAGCTAGATCTACTGTCTCTATTATATTATGACAGACCAGCTAGATCTACTGTCTCTATTATATTATGACAGACCAGCTAGATCTACTGTCTCTATTATATTATGACAGACCAGCTAGATCTACTGTCTCTATTATATTATGACAGACCAGCTAGATCTACTGTCTCTATTATATTATGACAGACCAGCTAGATCTACTGTCTCTATTATATTATGACAGACCAGCTAGATCTACTGTCTCTATTATATATGACAGACCAGCTAGATCTACTGTCTCTATTATATTATGACAGACCAGCTAGATCTACTGTCTCTATTATATTATGACAGACCAGCTAGATCTACTGTCTCTATTATATTATGACAGACCAGCTAGATCTACTGTCTCTATTATATTATGACAGACCAGCTAGATCTACTGTCTCTATTATATTATGACAGACCAGCTAGATCTACTGTCTCTATTATATTATGACAGACCAGCTAGATCTACTGTCTCTATTATATTATGACAGACCAGCTAGATCTACTGTCTCTATTATTATGACAGACCAGCTAGATCTACTGTCTCTATTATTATGACAGACCAGCTAGATCTACTGTCTCTATTATATTATGACAGACCAGCTAGATCTACTGTCTCTATTATATTATGACAGACCAGCTAGATCTACTGTCTCTATTATATTATGACAGACCAGCTAGATCTACTGTCTCTATTATATTATGACAGACCAGCTAGATCTACTGTCTCTATTATATTATGACAGACCAGCTAGATCTACTGTCTCTATTATATTATGACAGACCAGCTAGATCTACTGTCTCTATTATATTATGACAGACCAGCTAGATCTACTGTCTCTATTATATATGACAGACCAGCTAGATCTACTGTCTCTATTATATTATGACAGACCAGCTAGATCTACTGTCTCTATTATATTATGACAGACCAGCTAGATCTACTGTCTCTATTATATTATGACAGACCAGCTAGATCTACTGTCTCTATTATATTATGACAGACCAGCTAGATCTACTGTCTCTATTATATTATGACAGACCAGCTAGATCTACTGTCTCTATTATATTATGACAGACCAGCTAGATCTACTGTCTCTATTATATTATGACAGACCAGCTAGATCTACTGTCTCTATTATATTATGACAGACCAGCTAGATCTACTGTCTCTATTATATTATGACAGACCAGCTAGATCTACTGTCTCTATTATATTATGACAGACCAGCTAGATCTACTGTCTCTATTATATATGACAGACCAGCTAGATCTACTGTCTCTATTATATTATGACAGACCAGCTAGATCTACTGTCTCTATTATATGACAGACCAGCTAGATCTACTGTCTCTATTATATTATGACAGACCAGCTAGATCTACTGTCTCTATTATATTATGACAGACCAGCTAGATCTACTGTCTCTATTATATATGACAGACCAGCTAGATCTACTGTCTCTATTATATTATGACAGACCAGCTAGATCTACTGTCTCTATTATATTATGACAGACCAGCTAGATCTACTGTCTCTATTATATTATGACAGACCAGCTAGATCTACTGTCTCTATTATATATGACAGACCAGCTAGATCTACTGTCTCTATTATATTATGACAGACCAGCTAGATCTACTGTCTCTATTATATTATGACAGACCAGCTAGATCTACTGTCTCTATTATATTATGACAGACCAGCTAGATCTACTGTCTCTATTATATTATGACAGACCAGCTAGATCTACTGTCTCTATTATATTATGACAGACCAGCTAGATCTACTGTCTCTATTATATTATGACAGACCAGCTAGATCTACTGTCTCTATTATATTATGACAGACCAGCTAGATCTACTGTCTCTATTATATTATGACAGACCAGCTAGATCTACTGTCTCTATTATATTATGACAGACCAGCTAGATCTACTGTCTCTATTATATTATGACAGACCAGCTAGATCTACTGTCTCTATTATATTATGACAGACCAGCTAGATCTACTGTCTCTATTATATTATGACAGACCAGCTAGATCTACTGTCTCTATTATATTATGACAGACCAGCTAGATCTACTGTCTCTATTATATTATGACAGACCAGCTAGATCTACTGTCTCTATTATATTATGACAGACCAGCTAGATCTACTGTCTCTATTATATTATGACAGACCAGCTAGATCTACTGTCTCTATTATATTATGACAGACCAGCTAGATCTACTGTCTCTATTATATTATGACAGACCAGCTAGATCTACTGTCTCTATTATATTATGACAGACCAGCTAGATCTACTGTCTCTATTATATTATGACAGACCAGCTAGATCTACTGTCTCTATTATATTATGACAGACCAGCTAGATCTACTGTCTCTATTATATTATGACAGACCAGCTAGATCTACTGTCTCTATTATATTATGACAGACCAGCTAGATCTACTGTCTCTATTATATATGACAGACCAGCTAGATCTACTGTCTCTATTATATTATGACAGACCAGCTAGATCTACTGTCTCTATTATATTATGACAGACCAGCTAGATCTACTGTCTCTATTATATTATGACAGACCAGCTAGATCTACTGTCTCTATTATATATGACAGACCAGCTAGATCTACTGTCTCTATTATATTATGACAGACCAGCTAGATCTACTGTCTCTATTATATTATGACAGACCAGCTAGATCTACTGTCTCTATTATATTATGACAGACCAGCTAGATCTACTGTCTCTATTATATTATGACAGACCAGCTAGATCTACTGTCTCTATTATATTATGACAGACCAGCTAGATCTACTGTCTCTATTATATTATGACAGACCAGCTAGATCTACTGTCTCTATTATATTATGACAGACCAGCTAGATCTACTGTCTCTATTATTATGACAGACCAGCTAGATCTACTGTCTCTATTATATTATGACAGACCAGCTAGATCTACTGTCTCTATTATATTATGACAGACCAGCTAGATCTACTGTCTCTATTATATTATGACAGACCAGCTAGATCTACTGTCTCTATTATATTATGACAGACCAGCTAGATCTACTGTCTCTATTATATTATGACAGACCAGCTAGATCTACTGTCTCTATTATATTATGACAGACCAGCTAGATCTACTGTCTCTATTATATTATGACAGACCAGCTAGATCTACTGTCTCTATTATATATGACAGACCAGCTAGATCTACTGTCTCTATTATTATTATGACAGACCAGCTAGATCTACTGTCTCTATTATATTATGACAGACCAGCTAGATCTACTGTCTCTATTATATTATGACAGACCAGCTAGATCTACTGTCTCTATTATATTATGACAGACCAGCTAGATCTACTGTCTCTATTATATTATGACAGACCAGCTAGATCTACTGTCTCTATTATATTATGACAGACCAGCTAGATCTACTGTCTCTATTATATTATGACAGACCAGCTAGATCTACTGTCTCTATTATATTATGACAGACCAGCTAGATCTACTGTCTCTATTATATTATGACAGACCAGCTAGATCTACTGTCTCTATTATATTATGACAGACCAGCTAGATCTACTGTCTCTATTATATATGACAGACCAGCTAGATCTACTGTCTCTATTATATTATGACAGACCAGCTAGATCTACTGTCTCTATTATATTATGACAGACCAGCTAGATCTACTGTCTCTATTATATTATGACAGACCAGCTAGATCTACTGTCTCTATTATAATATGACAGACCAGCTAGATCTACTGTCTCTATTATATTATGACAGACCAGCTAGATCTACTGTCTCTATTATATTATGACAGACCAGCTAGATCTACTGTCTCTATTATATTATGACAGACCAGCTAGATCTACTGTCTCTATTATTAATCATAGACCAGGTAGATCTACTGTCTCTATTATATATGACAGACCAGCTAGATCTACTGTCTCTATTATAATTGACAGACCAGCTAGATCTACTGTCTCTATAATTATGACAGACCAGCTAGATCTACTGTCTCTATTATAATATGACAGACCAGCTAGATCTACTGTCTCTATTATATTATGACAGACCAGCTAGATCTACTGTCTCTATTATTATTATGACAGACCAGCTAGATCTACTGTCTCTTTATTATATGACAGACCAGCTAGATCTACTGTCTCTATTATATTATGACAGACCAGCTAGATCTACTGTCTCTATTATATTATGACAGACCAGCTAGATCTACTGTCTCTATTATAATATGACAGACCAGCTAGATCTACTGTCTCTATTATATTATGACAGACCAGCTAGATCTACTGTCTCTATTATAATATGACAGACCAGCTAGATCTACTGTCTCTATTATATATGACAGACCAGCTAGATCTACTGTCTCTATTATATTATGACAGACCAGCTAGATCTACTGTCTCTATTATATTATGACAGACCAGCTAGATCTCTGTCGTCTATAATATATGACAGACCAGCTAGATCTACTGTCTCTATTATAATGACAGACCAGCTAGATCTACTGTCTCTATTATAATATGACAGACCAGCTAGATCTACTGTCTCTATTATAATATGACAGACCAGCTAGATCTACTGATCTATTAAATTATGACAGAAGCTAGATCTACTGTCTCTATTATAATATGCAGACCAGTAGATCTGCTGTCTTATTATATTATGAATACCAGCTAGATCTACTGTCTCTATTATATAGATGACAGACCAGTAGATCTACTGTCTCTATTATAATATGACAGACAGCTAGATCTACTGTCTCTATAAATATGACAGAACCAGCTTGGTCTGCATCCTTATAATAGAGACAGTAGATCTAGCTGGTCTGTCATATTTAATAGAGACAGTAGATCTAGCTGGTCTGTCTATTATATAAGAGACAGTAGATCTCGCTGTCTGTCATATTATATAGAGACAGTAGATCTAGCTGGTCTGTCATATATAATAGAGACAGTAGATCTAGCTGTCTGTCATATTATAATAGAGACAGTAGATCTAGCTGGTCTGTCATAATATAATAGAGAGACAGTAGATCTAGCTGGTCTGTCATATATAATAGAGACAGTAGATCTAGCTGGTCTGTCATAATTTAATAGAGACAGTAGATCTAGCTGTCTGTCATATTATAATAGAGACAGTAGATCTAGCTGGTCTGTCATAATATAATAGAGACAGTAGATCTAGCTGGTCTGTCATATTATAATAGAGACAGTAGATCTAGCTGGTCTGTCATATTATAATCAGGACAGTAGATCTAGCTGGTCTGTCATATATAATAGAGACAGTAGATCTAGCTGTCTGTCATAATATAATAGAGACAGTAGATCTAGCTCTGGTCTGTCATATAATAGAGACAGTAGATCTAGCTGGTCTGTCATATTATAATAGAGACAGTAGATCTAGCTGGTCTGTCATAATAAATAGAGACAGTAGATCTAGCTGGTCTGTCATATTATAATAGAGACAGTAGATCTAGCTGGTCTGTCATAATATAATAGAGACAGTAGATCTAGCTGGTCTGTCATAATATAATAGAGACAGTATACTGTAGATGCTGGTCTGTCATATATAATAGAGACAGTAGATCTAGCTGGTCTGTCATAATAATAAGAGACAGTAGATCTACTGGTCTGTCATAATATAATAGAGACAGTAGATCTAGCTGGTCTGTCATAATATAATAGAGACAGTAGATCTAGCTGGTCTGTCATATTATAATAGAGACAGTAGATCTAGCTGGTCTGTCATAATATAATAGAGACAGTAGATCTAGCTGGTCTGTCATAAATAATAGAGACAGTAGATCTAGCTGGTCTGTCATAATATAATAGAGACAGTAGATCTAGCTGGTCTGTCATAATATAATAGAGACAGTAGATCTAGCTGGTCTGTCATATTATATAGAGACAGTAGATCTAGCTGGTCTGTCATAATATAATAGAGACAGTAGATCTAGCTGGTCTGTCATAATATAAGAGAACAGTAGATCTAGCTGGTCTGTCATAATATAAACAGAATAGAGACAGAATTATCTAGCTGGTCTGTCATAATATAATAGAGACAGTAGATCTAGCTGGTCTGTCATAATAATAAAGAGACAGTAGATCTAGCTGGTCTGTCATAATATAATAGAGACAGTAGATCTAGCTGGTCTGTCATAATATATATAGAGAGACAGTAGATCTAGCTGGTCTGTCATAATATAATAGAGACAGTAGATCTAGCTGGTCTGTCATAATATAATAGAGACAGTAGATCTAGCTGGTCTGTCATAATATAATAGAGACAGTAGATCTAGCTGGTCTGTCATATATAATAGAGACAGTAGATCTAGCTGGTCTGTCATAATATAATAGAGACAGTAGATCTAGCTGGTCTGTCATAATATAATAGAGACAGTAGATCTAGCTGGTCTGTCATAATATAATAGAGACAGTAGATCTAGCTGGTCTGTCATAATATAATAGAGACAGTAGATCTAGCTGGTCTGTCATAATATAATAGAGACAGTAGATCTAGCTGGTCTGTCATAATATAATAGAGACAGTAGATCTAGCTGGTCTGTCATAATATAATAGAGACAGTAGATCTAGCTGGTCTGTCATAATATAATAGAGACAGTAGATCTAGCTGGTCTGTCATAATATAATAGAGACAGTAGATCTAGCTGGTCTGTCATAATATAATAGAGACAGTAGATCTAGCTGGTCTGTCATAATATAATAGAGACAGTAGATCTAGCTGGTCTGTCATAATATAATAGAGACAGTAGATCTAGCTGGTCTGTCATAATATAATAGAGACAGTAGATCTAGCTGGTCTGTCATAATATAATAGAGACAGTAGATCTAGCTGGTCTGTCATAATATAATAGAGACAGTAGATCTAGCTGGTCTGTCATAATATAATAGAGACAGTAGATCTAGCTGGTCTGTCATAATATAATAGAGACAGTAGATCTAGCTGGTCTGTCATAATATAATAGAGACAGTAGATCTAGCTGGTCTGTCATAATATAATAGAGACAGTAGATCTAGCTGGTCTGTCATAATATAATAGAGACAGTAGATCTAGCTGGTCTGTCATAATATAATAGAGACAGTAGATCTAGCTGGTCTGTCATAATATAATAGAGACAGTAGATCTAGCTGGTCTGTCATAATATAATAGAGACAGTAGATCTAGCTGGTCTGTCATAATATAATAGAGACAGTAGATCTAGCTGGTCTGTCATAATATAATAGAGACAGTAGATCTAGCTGGTCTGTCATAATATAATAGAGACAGTAGATCTAGCTGGTCTGTCATAATATAATAGAGACAGTAGATCTAGCTGGTCTGTCATAATATAATAGAGACAGTAGATCTAGCTGGTCTGTCATAATATAATAGAGACAGTAGATCTAGCTGGTCTGTCATAATATAATAGAGACAGTAGATCTAGCTGGTCTGTCATAATATAATAGAGACAGTAGATCTAGCTGGTCTGTCATAATATAATAGAGACAGTAGATCTAGCTGGTCTGTCATAATATAATAGAGACAGTAGATCTAGCTGGTCTGTCATAATATAATAGAGACAGTAGATCTAGCTGGTCTGTCATAATATAATAGAGACAGTAGATCTAGCTGGTCTGTCATAATATAATAGAGACAGTAGATCTAGCTGGTCTGTCATAATATAATAGAGACAGTAGATCTAGCTGGTCTGTCATAATATAATAGAGACAGTAGATCTAGCTGGTCTGTCATAATATAATAGAGACAGTAGATCTAGCTGGTCTGTCATAATATAATAGAGACAGTAGATCTAGCTGGTCTGTCATAATATAATAGAGACAGTAGATCTAGCTGGTCTGTCATAATATAATAGAGACAGTAGATCTAGCTGGTCTGTCATAATATAATAGAGACAGTAGATCTAGCTGGTCTGTCATAATATAATAGAGACAGTAGATCTAGCTGGTCTGTCATAATATAATAGAGACAGTAGATCTAGCTGGTCTGTCATAATATAATAGAGACAGTAGATCTAGCTGGTCTGTCATAATATAATAGAGACAGTAGATCTAGCTGGTCTGTCATAATATAATAGAGACAGTAGATCTAGCTGGTCTGTCATAATATAATAGAGACAGTAGATCTAGCTGGTCTGTCATAATATAATAGAGACAGTAGATCTAGCTGGTCTGTCATAATATAATAGAGACAGTAGATCTAGCTGGTCTGTCATAATATAATAGAGACAGTAGATCTAGCTGGTCTGTCATAATATAATAGAGACAGTAGATCTAGCTGGTCTGTCATAATATAATAGAGACAGTAGATCTAGCTGGTCTGTCATAATATAATAGAGACAGTAGATCTAGCTGGTCTGTCATAATATAATAGAGACAGTAGATCTAGCTGGTCTGTCATAATATAATAGAGACAGTAGATCTAGCTGGTCTGTCATAATATAATAGAGACAGTAGATCTAGCTGGTCTGTCATAATATAATAGAGACAGTAGATCTAGCTGGTCTGTCATAATATAATAGAGACAGTAGATCTAGCTGGTCTGTCATAATATAATAGAGACAGTAGATCTAGCTGGTCTGTCATAATATAATAGAGACAGTAGATCTAGCTGGTCTGTCATAATATAATAGAGACAGTAGATCTAGCTGGTCTGTCATAATATAATAGAGACAGTAGATCTAGCTGGTCTGTCATAATATAATAGAGACAGTAGATCTAGCTGGTCTGTCATAATATAATAGAGACAGTAGATCTAGCTGGTCTGTCATAATATAATAGAGACAGTAGATCTAGCTGGTCTGTCATAATATAATAGAGACAGTAGATCTAGCTGGTCTGTCATAATATAATAGAGACAGTAGATCTAGCTGGTCTGTCATAATATAATAGAGACAGTAGATCTAGCTGGTCTGTCATAATATAATAGAGACAGTAGATCTAGCTGGTCTGTCATAATATAATAGAGACAGTAGATCTAGCTGGTCTGTCATAATATAATAGAGACAGTAGATCTAGCTGGTCTGTCATATATAATAGAGACAGTAGATCTAGCTGGTCTGTCATAATATAATAGAGACAGTAGATCTAGCTGGTCTGTCATAATATAATAGAGACAGTAGATCTAGCTGGTCTGTCATAATATAATAGAGACAGTAGATCTAGCTGGTCTGTCATAATATAATAGAGACAGTAGATCTAGCTGGTCTGTCATAATATAATAGAGACAGTAGATCTAGCTGGTCTGTCATAATATAATAGAGACAGTAGATCTAGCTGGTCTGTCATAATATAATAGAGACAGTAGATCTAGCTGGTCTGTCATAATATAATAGAGACAGTAGATCTAGCTGGTCTGTCATAATATAATAGAGACAGTAGATCTAGCTGGTCTGTCATAATATAATAGAGACAGTAGATCTAGCTGGTCTGTCATAATAATAGAGACAGTAGATCTAGCTGGTCTGTCATAATATAATAGAGACAGTAGATCTAGCTGGTCTGTCATAATATAATAGAGACAGTAGATCTAGCTGGTCTGTCATAATATAATAGAGACAGTAGATCTAGCTGGTCTGTCATAATATAATAGAGACAGTAGATCTAGCTGGTCTGTCATAATATAATAGAGACAGTAGATCTAGCTGGTCTGTCATAATATAATAGAGACAGTAGATCTAGCTGGTCTGTCATAATATAATAGAGACAGTAGATCTAGCTGGTCTGTCATAATATAATAGAGACAGTAGATCTAGCTGGTCTGTCATAATATAATAGAGACAGTAGATCTAGCTGGTCTGTCATAATATAATAGAGACAGTAGATCTAGCTGGTCTGTCATAATATAATAGAGACAGTAGATCTAGCTGGTCTGTCATAATATAATAGAGACAGTAGATCTAGCTGGTCTGTCATAATATAATAGAGACAGTAGATCTAGCTGGTCTGTCATAATATAATAGAGACAGTAGATCTAGCTGGTCTGTCATAATATAATAGAGACAGTAGATCTAGCTGGTCTGTCATAATATAATAGAGACAGTAGATCTAGCTGGTCTGTCATAATATAATAGAGACAGTAGATCTAGCTGGTCTGTCATAATATAATAGAGACAGTAGATCTAGCTGGTCTGTCATAATATAATAGAGACAGTAGATCTAGCTGGTCTGTCATAATATAATAGAGACAGTAGATCTAGCTGGTCTGTCATAATATAATAGAGACAGTAGATCTAGCTGGTCTGTCATAATATAATAGAGACAGTAGATCTAGCTGGTCTGTCATAATATAATAGAGACAGTAGATCTAGCTGGTCTGTCATAATATAATAGAGACAGTAGATCTAGCTGGTCTGTCATATATAATAGAGACAGTAGATCTAGCTGGTCTGTCATAATATAATAGAGACAGTAGATCTAGCTGGTCTGTCATAATATAATAGAGACAGTAGATCTAGCTGGTCTGTCATAATATAATAGAGACAGTAGATCTAGCTGGTCTGTCATAATATAATAGAGACAGTAGATCTAGCTGGTCTGTCATATATAATAGAGACAGTAGATCTAGCTGGTCTGTCATAATATAATAGAGACAGTAGATCTAGCTGGTCTGTCATATTATAATAGAGACAGTAGATCTAGCTGGTCTGTCATAATATAATAGAGACAGTAGATCTAGCTGGTCTGTCATAATATAATAGAGACAGTAGATCTAGCTGGTCTGTCATAATATAATAGAGACAGTAGATCTAGCTGGTCTGTCATATATAATAGAGACAGTAGATCTAGCTGGTCTGTCATATTATAATAGAGACAGTAGATCTAGCTGGTCTGTCATATATAATAGAGACAGTAGATCTAGCTGGTCTGTCATAATATAATAGAGACAGTAGATCTAGCTGGTCTGTCATAATATAATAGAGACAGTAGATCTAGCTGGTCTGTCATAATATAATAGAGACAGTAGATCTAGCTGGTCTGTCATAATATAATAGAGACAGTAGATCTAGCTGGTCTGTCATAATATAATAGAGACAGTAGATCTAGCTGGTCTGTCATAATATAATAGAGACAGTAGATCTAGCTGGTCTGTCATATAATAATAGAGACAGTAGATCTAGCTGGTCTGTCATATTATAATAGAGACAGTAGATCTAGCTGGTCTGTCATAATATAATAGAGACAGTAGATCTAGCTGGTCTGTCATAATATAATAGAGACAGTAGATCTAGCTGGTCTGTCATAATATAATAGAGACAGTAGATCTAGCTGGTCTGTCATAATATAATAGAGACAGTAGATCTAGCTGGTCTGTCATAATATAATAGAGACAGTAGATCTAGCTGGTCTGTCATAATATAATAGAGACAGTAGATCTAGCTGGTCTGTCATAATATAATAGAGACAGTAGATCTAGCTGGTCTGTCATAATATAATAGAGACAGTAGATCTAGCTGGTCTGTCATAATATAATAGAGACAGTAGATCTAGCTGGTCTGTCATAATATAATAGAGACAGTAGATCTAGCTGGTCTGTCATATATAATAGAGACAGTAGATCTAGCTGGTCTGTCATAATATAATAGAGACAGTAGATCTAGCTGGTCTGTCATAATATAATAGAGACAGTAGATCTAGCTGGTCTGTCATATAATAATAGAGACAGTAGATCTAGCTGGTCTGTCATAATATAATAGAGACAGTAGATCTAGCTGGTCTTGTATAATAGAGACAGTAGATCTAGCTGGTCTGTCATAATATAATAGAGACAGTAGATCTAGCTGGTCTGTCATATAATAGAGACAGTAGATCTAGCTGGTCTGTCATATAATAGAGACAGTAGATCTAGCTGGTCTGTCATAATATAATAGAGACAGTAGATCTAGCTGGTCTGTCATATTATAATAGAGACAGTAGATCTAGCTGGTCTGTCATAATATAATAGAGACAGTAGATCTAGCTGGTCTGTCATAATATAATAGAGACAGTAGATCTAGCTGGTCTGTCATATAATAATAGAGACAGTAGATCTAGCTGGTCTGTCATAATAATAGAGACAGTAGATCTAGCTGGTCTGTCATAATATAATAGAGACAGTAGATCTAGCTGGTCTGTCATATTATAATAGAGACAGTAGATCTAGCTGGTCTGTCATAATAATAGAGACAGTAGATCTAGCTGGTCTGTCATAATATAATAGAGACAGTAGATCTAGCTGGTCTGTCATATAATAATAGAGACAGTAGATCTAGCTTGTCTGTCATAATAATAGATACAGTAGATCTAGCTGGTCTGTCATAATATAATAGAGACAGTAGATCTAGCTGGTCTGTCATATTATAATAGAGACAGTAGATCTAGCTGGTCTGTCATAATATAATAGAGACAGTAGATCTAGCTGGTCTGTCATAATAATAATAGAGACAGTAGATCTAGCTGGTCTGTCATAATGTAAGCGACAGCATATCTAGCTGTCTCCTGAATCGCGCGATTCGCCCGCCTGAATCGCCGCGTCCCAAACGCCCACCGGACCCATATTACTTTCTATCTCTTTTGACTTTTAATTGTTTATACCTTCCGGAAACCTGCCTCACCCAATGTGATACGGAATCGCTATTATTTTTTATTTATTTTAGAACACACTCAAGAACCTCCAGAAGCTAACCAGCTAACTAGCTACAAGCTATTTAGTCATTGTTCGTTTTTTTTAACCTGGATAACACTCGCCAGTCCAGCTTCCCT
The DNA here is from genome assembly GCF_002021735.2 of Oncorhynchus kisutch. Taxonomy (NCBI): domain Eukaryota; kingdom Metazoa; phylum Chordata; class Actinopteri; order Salmoniformes; family Salmonidae; genus Oncorhynchus; species Oncorhynchus kisutch. Next base: position 29,747 of record NW_022262484.1, read on the forward strand.
TCCCCATCCACCGCTGCCCCCTGGACACTGATCTCTTGGCTACATAGCTGATGCACGCTGGACTGTCCATAAATCACGGTACTCCATTCTGCTTGTTTGTTTTATCTGTTGGCCCCGTTGCCTAGTCTACGCCATTTTACCTGCTGTTGTTGTGCTAGCTGATTAGCTGTTGTCTCACCTACTGTTTTAGCTAGCTTTCCCAATTCAACACCTGTGATTACTGTATGCCTCGCTGTATGTCTCTCTCAAATGTCAATATGCCTTGTATACTGTTGTTCAGGTTAGTTATCATTGTTTTAGTTCACAATGGAGCCCCTAGTTCCACTCTTCATACCCCTGATAACTCCTTTGTCCCACCTCCCACACATGCGGTGACCTCACCCATTACTACCAGCATGTCCAGAGATACAACCTCTCTCATCATCACCCAGTGCCTGGGCTTACCTCCGCTGTACCCGCACCCCACCATACCCCTGTCTGCGCATTATGCCCTGAATATATTCTACCATGCCCAGAAACCTGCTCCTCTTATTCTCTGTCCCCAACGCTCTAGGCGACCAGTTTTGATAGCCTTTAGCCGCACCCTCATACTACTCCTTCTCTGTTCCGCGGGTGATGTGGAGGTAAACCCAGGCCCTGCATGTCCCCAGGCACCCTCATTTGTTGACTTCTGTGTTCGAAAAAGCCTTGGTTTCATGCATGTCAACATCAGAAGCCTCCTCCCTAAGTTTGTCTTACTCACTGCTTTAGCACACTCTGCTAACCCTGATGTCCTTGCTGTGTCTGAATCCTGGCTCAGGAAGGCCACCAAAAATTCAGAGATTTCCATACCCAACTATAACATCTTCCGTCAAGATAGAACTGCAAAGGGGGAGGAGTTGCAGTTTACTGGCAGAGATAGCCTGCAAAGTAATGTCATACTTTCCAGGTCCATACCCAAACAGTTCGAACTACTAATTTTGAAAATTACTCTCTCCAGAAATAAGTCTCTCACGGTGCCGCCTGCTACCGACCCCCCTCAGCTCCCAGCTGTGCCCTGGACACCATTTGTGAATTGATCGCCCCCCATCTAGCTTCAGAGTTTGTTCTGTTAGGTGACCTAAACTGGGATATGCTTAACACCCCGCCAGTCCTACAATCTAAGCTAGATGCCCTCAATCTCACACAAATCATCAAGGAACCCACCAGGTACAACCCTAACTCTGTAAACAAGGGCACCCTCATAGACGTCATCCTGACCAACTGGCCCTCCAAATACACCTCCGCTGTCTTCAACCAGGATCTCAGCGATCACTGCCTCATTGCCTGTATCCGCTACGGAGCCGCAGTCAAACGACCACCCCTCATCACTGTCAAACGCTCCCTAAAACACTTCTGTGAGCAGGCCTTTCTAATCGACCTGGCCCGGGTATCCTGGAAGGACATTGACCTCATCCCGTCAGTTGAGGATGCCTGGTCATTCTTTAAAAGTAACTTCCTCACCATTTTAGATAAGCATGCTCCGTTCAAAAAATGCAGAACTAAGAACAGATACAGCCCTTGGTTCACCCCAGACCTGACTGCCCTCGACCAGCACAAAAACATCCTGTGGCGGACTGCAATAGCATCGAATAGTCCCCGTGATATGCAACTGTTCAGGGAAGTCCGGAACCAATACACGCAGTCAGTCAGGAAAGCTAAGGCCAGCTTCTTCAGGCAGAAGTTTGCATCCTGTAGCTCCAACTCCAAAAAGTTCTGGGACACTGTGAAGTCCATGGAGAACAAGAGCACCTCCTCCCAGCTGCCCACTGCACTGAGGCTAGGTAACACGGTCACCACTGATAAATCCATGATTATCGAAAACTTCAATAAGCATTTCTCAACGGCTGGCCATGCCTTCCGCCTGGCTACTTCAACCTCGGCCAACAGCTCCGCCCCCCCGCAGCTCCTCGCCCAAGCCTCTCCAGGTTCTCCTTTACCCAAATCCAGATAGCAGATGTTCTGAAAGAGCTGCAAAACCTGGACCCGTACAAATCAGCTGGGCTTGACAATCTGGACCCTCTATTTCTGAAACTATCTGCCACCATTGTCGCAACCCCTATTACCAGCCTGTTCAACCTCTCTTTCATATCGTCTGAGATCCCCAAGGATTGGAAAGCTGCCGCAGTCATCCCCCTCTTCAAAGGGGGAGACACCCTGGACCCAAACTGTTACAGACCTATATCCATCCTGCCCTGCCTATCTAAGGTCTTCGAAAGCCAAGTCAACAAACAGGTCACTGACCATCTCGAATCCCACCGTACCTTCTCCGCTGTGCAATCTGGTTTCCGAGCCGGTCATGGGTGCACCTCAGCCACACTCAAGGTACTAAACGATATCATAACCGCCATCGATAAAAGACAGTACTGTGCAGCCGTCTTCATCGACCTTGCCAAGGCTTTCGACTCTGTCAATCACCATATTCTTATCGGCAGACTCAGTAGCCTCGGTTTTTCGGATGACTGCCTTGCCTGGTTCACCAATTACTTTGCAGACAGAGTTCAGTGTGTCAAATCGGAGGGCATGCTGTCCGGTCCTCTGGCAGTCTCTATGGGGGTGCCACAGGGTTCAATTCTCGGGCCGACTCTTTTCTCTGTGTATATCAATGATGTTGCTCTTGCTGCGGGCGATTCCCTGATCCACCTCTACGCAGACGACACCATTCTATATACTTTCGGCCCGTCTTTGGACACTGTGCTATCTAACCTCCAAACAAGCTTCAATGCCATACAACACTCCTTCCGTGGCCTCCAACTGCTCTTAAACGCTAGTAAAACCAAATGCATGCTTTTCAACCGGTCGCTGCCTGCACCCGCATGCCCGACTAGCATCACCACCCTGGATGGTTCCGACCTAGAATATGTGGACGTCTATAAGTACCTAGGTGTCTGGCTAGACTGCAAACTCTCCTTCCAGACTCATATCAAACATCTCCAATCGAAAATCAAATCAAGAGTCGGCTTTCTATTCCGCAACAAAGCCTCCTTCACTCACGCCGCCAAGCTTACCCTAGTAAAACTGACTATCCTACCGATCCTCGACTTCGGCGATGTCATCTACAAAATGGCTTCCAACACTCTACTCAGCAAACTGGATGCAGTCTATCACAGTGCCATCCGTTTTGTCACTAAAGCACCTTATACCACCCACCACTGCGACTTGTATGCTCTAGTCGGCTGGCCCTCGCTACATATTCGTCGCCAGACCCACTGGCTCCAGGTCATCTACAAGTCCATGCTAGGTAAAGCTCCGCCTTATCTCAGCTCACTGGTCACGATGGCAACACCCATCCGTAGCACGCGCTCCAGCAGGTGTATCTCACTGATCATCCCTAAAGCCAACACCTCATTTGGCCGCCTTTCGTTCCAGTACTCTGCTGCCTGTGACTGGAACGAATTGCAAAAATCGCTGAAGTTGGAGACTTTTATCTCCCTCACCAACTTCAAACATCAGCTATCTGAGCAGCTAACCGATCGCTGCAGCTGTACATAGTCTATTGGTAAATAGCCCACCCCTTTTCACCTACCTCATCCCATACTGTTTTTATATTTACTTTCTCTCTCCCACACCAATATCTCTACTTGGCGACCATCTCCTTCCAGTTCTCTGCT
>NW_022262485.1:0-33723 GCF_002021735.2 Oncorhynchus kisutch
CTGTCATATTATATAGAGACAGTAGATCTAGCTGGTCTGTCAATTTATAGACAGTAGATCTGCTGTCTGTCATAATATAATAGAGACAGTAGATCTAGCTGGTCTGTCATATTATAATAGAGACAGTAGATCTAGCTGTCTGTCATAATATAATAGAGACAGTAGATCTAGCTGGTCTGTCATATTTAATAGAGACAGTAGATCTAGCTGGTCTGTCATATTAAAGAAGAGACAGTAGATCTAGCTGTGTGTCATATATAATAGAGACAGTATAATCTAGCTGGTCTGTCATATTATAATAGAGACAGTAGATCTAGCTGGTCTGTCATATATAATAGAGACAGTAGATCTAGCTGGTCTGTCATAATATAATAGAGACAGTAGATCTAGCTGGTCTGTCATAATATAATAGAGACAGTAGATCTAGCTGGTCTGTCATATTAATAGAGACAGTAGATCTAGCTGGTCTGTCATTATATTAGAGACAGTAGATCTAGCTGGTCTGTCATATATAATAGAGACAGTAGATCTAGCTGGTCTGTCATATTATAATAGAGACAGTAGATCTAGCTGGTCTGTCATATTAATATAGAGACAGTAGATCTAGCTGGTCTGTCATATATATAGAGACAGTAGATCTAGCTGGATTATATATAGAGAAGTAGATCTAGCTGGTCTGCAATATTATAATAGAGACAGTAGATCTAGCTGGTCTGTCATATATAATAGAGACAGTAGATCTAGCTGGTCTGTCATAATATAATAGAGACAGTAGATCTAGCTGGTCTGTCATAATATAATAGAGACAGTAGATCTAGCTGGTCTGTCATATTATAATAGAGACAGTAGATCTAGCTGGCCTGTTATAATATAATAGAGACAGCAGATCTAGCTGGTCTGTCATATTATAATAGAGACAGTAGATCTAGCTGGTATTTCATAATATAATAGAGACAGCATATCTAGCTGGTCTGTCATATTATTATAGAGACAGTAGATCTAGCTGGTCTGTCATAATATAATAGAGACAGTATATCTAGCTGGTCTGTCATATTATTATAGAGACAGTCGATCTAGCTGGTCTGTCATATTATAATAGAGACAGTAGATCTAGCTGGTCTGTCATATTATAATAGAGACAGTAGATCTAACTGGCCTGTCATAATATAATAGAGACAGCAGATCTAGCTGGTCTGTCATATTATTATAGAGACAGTCGATCTAGCTGGTCTGTCATATTGTAATAGAGACAGTAGATCTAGCTGGTCTGTCATAATATAATAGAGATAGTATATCTAGCTGGTCTGTCATATTATTATAGAGACAGTAGATCTAGCTGGTCTGTCATCATTTAATAGATACAGTATATCTAGTTGGTCTGTCATATTTTCATAGAGACAATAGATCTAGCTGGTCTGTCATATAATAATAGAGACAGTAGATCTAGCTTGTCTGTCATAATAATAGATACAGTAGATCTAGCTGGTCTGTCATAATATAATAGAGACAGTAGATATAGCTGGTCTGTCATATTATAATAGAGACAGTAGATCTAGCTGGTCTGTCATATTATAATAGAGACAGCAGATCTAGCTGGTCTGTCATATTATAATAGAGACAGTAGATCTAGCTGGTCTGTCATAATTAATAGAGACAGTAGATCTAGCTGGTCTGTCATATTATAATAGAGACAGTAGATCTAGCTGGTCTGTCATATTATAATAGAGATAGTAGATCTAGCTGGTCTGTCATATTATAATAGAGACAGTAGATCTAGCTGGTCTGTCATAATATAATAGAGACAATAGATCTAGCTGGTCTGTCATATTATAATAGAGACAGTAGATCTAGCTGGTCTGTCATATTATAATAGAGACAGTAGATCTAGCTGGTCTGTCATAATATAATAGAGACAGTATATCTAGCTGGTCTGTCATGTTATTATAGAGACAGTAGATCTAGCTGGTCTGTCATATTTAATAGAGACAGTAGATCTAGCTGGTCTGTCATATTATAATAGAGACAGTAGATCTAGCTGGTCTGTCATATTATAATAGAGATAGCTATCTGGTCTGTCATATATTATAGAGACAGTAGATCTAGCTGGTCTGTCATATATAATAGAGACAGTAGATCTAGCTGGTCTGTCATATTATAATAGAGACAGTAGATCTAGCTGGTCTGTCATAATATAATAGAGACAGTAGATCTAGCTGGTCTGTCATATTATTATAGAGACAGTAGATCTAGCTGGTCTGTCATCATTTAATAGAGACAGTATATCTAGCTGGTCTGTCATATTATTATAGAGACAGTAGATCTAGCTGGTCTGTCATATTATAATAGAGACAGTAGATCTAGCTGGTCTGTCATATTATAATAGAGACAGTAGATCTAGCTGGTCTGTCATAATATAATAGAGACAGTAGATCTAGCTGGTCTGTCATATTATTATAGAGACAGTAGATCTAGCTGGTCTGTCATATTGTAATAGAGACAGTAGATCTAGCTGGTCTGTCATAATATAATAGAGACAGTAGATCTAGCTGGTCTGTCATATTATTATAGAGACAGTAGATCTAGCTGGTCTGTCATGATTTAATAGAGACAGTATATCTAGCTGTTCTATCATATTTTAATAGAGACAGTAGATCTAGCTGGTCTGTCATATATAATAGAGACAGTAGATCTAGCTGGTCTGTCATAATAATAGATAAGTAGATCTAGCTGGTCTGTCATAATATAATAGAGACAGTAGATCTAGCTGGTCTGTCATAATATAATAGAGACAGTAGATCTAGCTGGTCTGTCATATTATAATAGAGACAGTAGATCTAGCTGGTCTGTCATAATTTAATAGAGACAGTAGATCTAGCTGGTCTGTCATATTATTATAGAGACAGTAGATCTAGCTGGTCTGTCATATTATAATAGAGACAGTAGATCTAGCTGGTCTGTCATATTATAATAGAGACAGTAGATCTAGCTGGTCTGTCATAATATAATAGAGACAGTAGATCTAGCTGGTCTGTCATATTATAATAGAGACAGTAGATCTAGCTGGTCTGTCATATTATAATAGAGACAGTAGATCTAGCTGGTCTGTCATATTATAATAGAGACAGTAGATCTAGCTGGTCTGTCATATTATAATAGAGACAGTAGATCTAGCTGGTCTGTCATATTATATAGAGACAGTAGATCTAGCTGGTCTGTCATCATTTAATAGAGACAGTAGATCTAGCTGGTCTGTCATATTATCATAGAGACAGTAGATCTAGCTGGTCTGTCATATTATAATAGAGACAGTAGATATAGCTGGTCTGTCATATTATTATAGAGACAGTAGATCTAGCTGGTCTGTCATATTATAATAGACAAGTAGATCTAGCTGGTCTGTCATATTATAATAGAGACAGTAGATCTAGCTGGTCTGTCATAATATAATAGAGACAGTAGATCTAGCTGGTCTGTCATATTATTATAGAGACAGTAGATCTAGCTGCTCTCTCATAATGTAATAGAGACAGTAGATCTAGCTGGTCTGTCATATTTTCATAGAGACAGTAGATCTAGCTGGTCTGTCATATTATAATAGAGACAGTAGATCTAGCTGGTCTGTCATATTATCATAGAGACAGTAGATCTAGCTGGTCTGTCATATTATAATAGAGACAGTAGATCTAGCTGGTCTGTCATAATATAATAGAGACAGTAGATCTAGCTGGTCTGTCATATTATAATAGAGACAGTAGATCTAGCTGGTCTGTCATATTATAATAGAGACAGTAGATCTAGCTGGTCTGTCATAATATAATAGAGACAGTAGATCTAGCTGGTCTGTCATATTATAATAGAGACAGTAGATCTAGCTGGTCTGTCATGATAATAGAGACAGTAGATCTAGCTGGTCTGTCATAATATAATAGAGACAGTAGATCTAGCTGGTCTGTCATATTATAATAGAGACAGTAGATCTAGCTGGTCTGTCATAATAAATAGAGACAGTAGATCTAGCTGGTCTGTCATATTATAATAGAGACAGTAGATCTAGCTGGTCTGTCATAATATAATAGAGACAGTAGATCTAGCTGGTCTGTCATATTATAATAGAGACAGTAGATCTAGCTGGTCTGTCATAATATAATAGAGACAGTAGATCTAGCTGGTCTGTCATATAATAATAGAGACAGTAGATCTAGCTGGTCTGTCATAATAATAGAGACAGTAGATCTAGCTGGTCTGTCATAATATAATAGAGACAGTATCTAGCTGGTCTGTCATATTATTATAGAGACAGTAGATCTAGCTGGTCTGTCATATTTAATAGAGACAGTAGATCTAGTTGGTCTTTCATATTTTAATAGAGACAATAGATCCAGCTGGTCTGATCACCAAGGTGGCATAGCAGTTCAGACGTCTTTTGTCCTCGTCTTGTCGTGTCCTGTATATATATATATTTACAACTTTTTTCACATACATTTTATTTTTATTTTCCATCAACTCATCTTCAAAACACTCTCCTGCAACCGCCTCCACCAATGTATATTTATAAAAAGTATTATTTACCTCAGATCTGTAATCCTCCAAGAAGCTAGCCAGAAACTCCAAGAAGCTAGCCTGAAACTAGCCAGAAGCTAATCCAGAAGCTAGTTCAGAAGCTAGTTAGCTCCTTTACTGGCAAATCGTTAGTATCCAAGCTAACCACGGTTTGTGGTCATCAGCTATCCTTAGCTCGAAAATCTATCGCCAGTTCTGTACGGCGCAGCGCGGCTCGGAACGGAACATACAGGACCAATTTTTCTCTCCATGTCCCTGGATTTCGACTGCTCTCTGGACATTCATACCCGGATCTCACAGCTAGCTAGCTGCTATCCGTGTGACTATCGGTCTTCGTCGATTCCGGAGGCAAACATCAATTATTCCGGAGCTAGCAAGCTCCGTCAATCACTCCTGAGTTCCATCAATCAACACCTGGGCTGCAGTCACCTATCCGGACCCGTTTTACTGCTTTCGCGGAGCCCCACCGGGCCTTCACAACTGGACTGCCGACGTTATCTACCGAAGGAGTTATTTGGCTGGCTCCTCCGTCGCGACGTTACCTGAACGCCCATCTGCGGCCTGCTAACCGTTAGCTGGTCTTACCGGCTGCTATCTGAATAGACAATCGGACAATTTTTTTTTATATATATATATTTTTATTTTATTTTAGTTTTTATATTATTATTATGTTTTCTTCTTGGGCCTCTATAAACTATAATCTATGTTTTTTATTTTTGTTGTTGTTGTGTGATTTGGATTAATCCCTCTTACCACACGGAACCCCACTAATCTACTGACGGAACGCAAGAGGTAGCTAACAACAGACCTCCATCCTATGCTAGCTTGCTACCGATGCCCTGGCTAGCTGTCTAAATCACCAACCAACCTCTCCACTCACCGGACCCTTTTGATCACTCGACTAAGCATGCCTCTCCTTAATGTCAATATGTCTTGTCCATTTCTGTTCTGGTTAGTGTTTATTGGCTTATTTCACTGTAGAGCCTCTAGTCCTGCTCACTATACCTTATCCAACCTATTAGTTCCACCACCCACACATGCAATGACATCTCCTGGTTTCAACGATGTTTCTAGAGACAATATCTCTCTCTTCATCACTCAATACCTAGGTTTACCTCCACTGTATTCACATCCTACCATACATTTGTCTGTACATTATACCTTGATGCTATTTTATCGCCCCCAGAAACCTCCTTTTACTCTATGTTCCAGACGTTCTAGACGACCAATTCTCATAGCTTTTAGCCGTACCCTTATTCTACTCCTCCTATGTTCCTCTGGCGATGTAGAGGTGAATCCAGGCCCTGCAGTGCCTAGCTCCACTCCTATTCCCCAGGCGCTCTCTTTTGACGACTTCTGTAACCGTAATAGCCTTGGTTTCATGCATGTTAACATTAGAAGCCTCCTCCCTAAGTTTGTTCTATTCACTGCTTTAGCACACTCTGCCAACCCGGATGTTCTAGCTGTGTCTGAATCCTGGCTTAGGAAGACCACCAAAAACTCAGACATTTTAATTCCAAACTACAACATTTTCAGACAAGATAGAACTGCCAAAGGGGGCGGTGTTGCAATCTACTGCAAAGATAGCCTGCAGAGTTCTGTCCTACTATCCAGGTCTGTACCCAAACAATTTGAACTTCTACTTTTAAAAATCCACCTCTCTAAAAACAAGTCTCTCACCGTTGCCGCCTGCTATAGACCACCCTCTGCCCCCAGCTGTGCTCTGGACACCATATGTGAACTGATTGCCCCCCATCTATCTTCAGAGTTCGTGCTGCTAGGCGACCTAAACTGGAACATGCTTAACACCCCAGCCATCCTACAATCTAAACTTGATGCCCTCAATCTCACACAAATAATCAATGAACCTACCAGGTACCTCCCCAAAACCTTAAACACGGGCACCCTCATAGATATCATCCTAACCAACTTCCCCTCTAAATACACCTCTGCTGTCTTCAACCAAGATCTCAGCGATCACTGCCTCATTGCCTGCATCCGTAATGGGTCAGCGGTCAAACGACCTCCACTCATCACTGTAAAACGCTCCCTGAAACACTTCTGCGAGCAGGCCTTTCTAATCGACCTGGCCGGGGTATCCTGGAAGGATATTGATCTCATCCCGTCAGTAGAGGATGCCTGGATATTTTTTAAAAATGCCTTCCTAACCATCTTAAATAAACATGCCCCATTCAAGAAATTTAGAACCAGGAACAGATATAGCCCTTGGTTCTCCCCAGACCTGACTGCCCTTAACCAACACAAAAACATCCTATGGCGTTCTGCATTAGCATCGAACAGCCCCCGTGATATGCAGCTGTTCAGGGAAGCTAGAAATCATTATACACAGGCAGTTAGAAAAGCCAAGGCTAGCTTTTTCAAGCAGAAATTTGCTTCCTGCAACACTAACTCAAAAAAGTTCTGGGACACTGTAAAGTCCATGGAGAATAAGAACACCTCCTCCCAGCTGCCCACTGCACTGAAGATAGGAAACACTGTCACCACTGATAAATCCACCATAATTGAGAATTTCAATAAGCATTTTTCTACGGCTGGCCATGCTTTCCACCTGGCTACTCCTACCCCGGACAACAGCACTGCACCCCCAACAGCAACTCGCCCAAGCCTTCCCCATTTCTCCTTCTCCCAAATCCATTCAGCTGATGTTCTGAAAGAGCTGCAAAATCTGGACCCCTACAAATCAGCCGGGCTAGACAATCTGGACCCTTTCTTTCTAAAATTATCTGCCGAAATTGTTGCCACCCCTATTACTAGCCTGTTCAACCTCTCTTTCGTGTCGTCTGAGATTCCCAAAGATTGGAAAGCAGCTGCGGTCATCCCCCTCTTCAAAGGGGGGACACTCTTGACCCAAACTGCTACAGACCTATATCTATCCTACCGTGCCTTTCTAAGGTCTTCGAAAGCCAAGTCAACAAACAGATTACCGACCATTTCGAATCTCACCATACCTTCTCTGCTATGCAATCTGGTTTCAGAGCTGGTCATGGGTGCACCTCAGCCACGCTCAAGGTCCTAAACGATATCTTAACCGCCATCGATAAGAAACATTACTGTGCAGCCGTATTCATTGATCTGGCCAAGGCTTTCGACTCTGTCAATCACCATATCCTCATCGGCAGACTCGACAGCCTTGGTTTCTCAAATGATTGCCTCGCCTGGTTCACCAACTACTTCTCTGATAGAGTTCAGTGTGTCAAATCGGAGGGTCTGCTGTCCGGACCTCTGGCAGTCTCTATGGGGGTGCCACAGGGTTCAATTCTTGGACCGACTCTCTTCTCTGTATACATCAATGAGGTCGCTCTTGCTGCTGGTGAGTCCCTGATCCACCTCTACGCAGACGACACCATTCTGTATACTTCCGGCCCTTCTTTGGACACTGTGTTAACAACCCTCCAGGCAAGCTTCAATGCCATACAACTCTCCTTCCGTGGCCTCCAATTGCTCTTAAATACAAGTAAAACTAAATGCATGCTCTTCAACCGATCGCTACCTGCACCTACCCGCCTGTCCAACATCACTACTCTGGACGGCTCTGACTTAGAATACGTGGACAACTACAAATACTTAGGTGTCTGGTTAGACTGTAAACTCTCCTTCCAGACCCATATCAAACATCTCCAATCCAAAGTTAAATCTAGAATTGGCTTCCTATTTCGCAACAAAGCATCCTTCACTCATGCTGCCAAACATACCCTTGTAAAACTGACCATCCTACCAATCCTCGACTTTGGCGATGTCATTTACAAAATAGCCTCCAATACCCTACTCAACAAATTGGATGCAGTCTATCACAGTGCAATCCGTTTTATCACCAAAGCCCCATATACTACCCACCATTGCGACCTGTACGCTCTCGTTGGCTGGCCCTCGCTTCATACTCGTCGCCAAACCCACTGGCTCCATGTCATCTACAAGACCCTGCTAGGTAAAGTCCCCCCTTATCTCAGCTCGCTGGTCACCATAGCATCTCCCACCTGTAGCACACGCTCCAGCAGGTATATCTCTCTAGTCACCCCCAAAACCAATTCTTTCTTTGGCCGCCTCTCCTTCCAGTTCTCTGCTGCCAATGACTGGAACGAACTACAAAAATCTCTGAAACTGGAAACACTTATCTCCCTCACTAGCTTTAAGCACCAACTGTCAGAGCAGCTCACAGATTACTGCACCTGTACATAGCCCACCTATAATTTAGCCCAAACAACTACCTCTTTCCCAACTGTATTTAATTTTAATTTATTTATTTATTTTGCTCCTTTGCACCCCATTATTTTTTTATTTCTACTTTGCACATTCTTCCATTGCAAAACTACCATTCCAGTATTTTACTTGCTATATTGTATTTACTTTGCCATCATGGCCTTTTTTGCCTTTACCTCCCTTCTCACCTCATTTGCTCACATTGTATATAGACTTGTTTATACTGCATTATTGACTGTATGTTTGTTTTTACTCCATGTGTAACTCTGTGTCGTTTTATCTGTCGAACTGCTTTGCTTTATCTTGGCCAGGTCGCAATTGTAAATGAGAACTTGTTCTCAACTTGCCTACCTGGTTAAATAAAGGTAAAATAAAATAAAATATAATAATAGAGACAGTAGATCTAGCTGGTCTTCATAATAATAGAGACAGTAGATCTAGCTGGTCTGTCATAATATAATAGAGACAGTAGATCTAGCTGGTCTGTCATATTATAATAGAGACAGTAGATCTAGCTGGTCTGTCATATTATAATAGAGACAGTAGATCTAGCTGGTCTGTCATATTATAATAGAGACAGTAGATCTAGCTGGTCTGTCATAATATAATAGAGACAGTAGATCTAGCTGGTCTGTCATATTATATAGAGACAGTAGATCTAGCTGGTCTGTCATATTATAATAGAGACAGTAGATCTAGCTGGTCTGTCATATTATAATAGAGACAGTAGATCTAGCTGGTCTGTCATAATATAATAGAGACAGTAGATCTAGCTGGTCTGTCATATTATAATAGAGACAGTAGATCTAGCTGGTCTGTCATAATATAATAGAGACAGTAGATCTAGCTGGTCTGTCATATTATAATAGAGACAGTAGATCTAGCTGGTCTGTCATATATAATAGAGACAGTAGATCTAGCTGGTCTGTCATAATATAATAGAGACAGTAGATCTAGCTGGTCTGTCATATTATAATAGAGACAGTAGATCTAGCTGGTCTGTCATAATATAATAGAGACAGTAGATCTAGCTGGTCTGTCATATTATAATAGAGACAGTAGATCTAGCTGGTCTGTCATATAATAATAGAGACAGTAGATCTAGCTGGTCTGTCATATATAATAGAGACAGTAGATCTAGCTGGTCTGTCATATTATAATAGAGACAGTAGATCTAGCTGGTCTGTCATATTATAATAGAGACAGTAGATCTAGCTGGTCTGTCATAATATAATAGAGACAGTAGATCTAGCTGGTCTGTCATATTATAATAGAGACAGTAGATCTAGCTGGTCTGTCATAATATAATAGAGACAGTAGATCTAGCTGGTCTGTCATATTATAATAGAGACAGTAGATCTAGCTGGTCTGTCATAATATAATAGAGACAGTAGATCTAGCTGGTCTGTCATATTATAATAGAGACAGTAGATCTAGCTGGTCTGTCATAATATAATAGAGACAGTAGATCTAGCTGGTCTGTCATATTATAATAGAGACAGTAGATCTAGCTGGTCTGTCATAATATAATAGAGACAGTAGATCTAGCTGGTCTGTCATATTATAATAGAGACAGTAGATCTAGCTGGTCTGTCATAATATAATAGAGACAGTAGATCTAGCTGGTCTGTCATATTATAATAGAGACAGTAGATCTAGCTGGTCTGTCATAATATAATAGAGACAGTAGATCTAGCTGGTCTGTCATAATATAATAGAGACAGTAGATCTAGCTGGTCTGTCATAATATAATAGAGACAGTAGATCTAGCTGGTCTGTCATAATATAATAGAGACAGTAGATCTAGCTGGTCTGTCATATTATAATAGAGACAGTAGATCTAGCTGGTCTGTCATAATATAATAGAGACAGTAGATCTAGCTGGTCTGTCATATTATAATAGAGACAGTAGATCTAGCTGGTCTGTCATAATATAATAGAGACAGTAGATCTAGCTGGTCTGTCATAATATAATAGAGACAGTAGATCTAGCTGGTCTGTCATATATAATAGAGACAGTAGATCTAGCTGGTCTGTCATAATAATAGAGACAGTAGATCTAGCTGGTCTGTCATAATATAATAGAGACAGTAGATCTAGCTGGTCTGTCATAATATAATAGAGACAGTAGATCTAGCTGGTCTGTCATAATATAATAGAGACAGTAGATCTAGCTGGTCTGTCATAATATAATAGAGACAGTAGATCTAGCTGGTCTGTCATAATATAATAGAGACAGTAGATCTAGCTGGTCTGTCATAATATAATAGAGACAGTAGATCTAGCTGGTCTGTCATATTATAATAGAGACAGTAGATCTAGCTGGTCTGTCATAATATAATAGAGACAGTAGATCTAGCTGGTCTGTCATAATATAATAGAGACAGTAGATCTAGCTGGTCTGTCATAATATAATAGAGACAGTAGATCTAGCTGGTCTGTCATAATATAATAGAGACAGTAGATCTAGCTGGTCTGTCATAATATAATAGAGACAGTAGATCTAGCTGGTCTGTCATAATATAATAGAGACAGTAGATCTAGCTGGTCTGTCATAATAATAGAGACAGTAGATCTAGCTGGTCTGTCATAATATAATAGAGACAGTAGATCTAGCTGGTCTGTCATAATATAATAGAGACAGTAGATCTAGCTGGTCTGTCATAATATAATAGAGACAGTAGATCTAGCTGGTCTGTCATAATATAATAGAGACAGTAGATCTAGCTGGTCTGTCATATATAATAGAGACAGTAGATCTAGCTGGTCTGTCATAATAATAGAGACAGTAGATCTAGCTGGTCTGTCATAATATAATAGAGACAGTAGATCTAGCTGGTCTGTCATAATATAATAGAGACAGTAGATCTAGCTGGTCTGTCATAATATAATAGAGACAGTAGATCTAGCTGGTCTGTCATATTATAATAGAGACAGTAGATCTAGCTGGTCTGTCATAATATAATAGAGACAGTAGATCTAGCTGGTCTGTCATAATATAATAGAGACAGTAGATCTAGCTGGTCTGTCATAATATAATAGAGACAGTAGATCTAGCTGGTCTGTCATAATATAATAGAGACAGTAGATCTAGCTGGTCTGTCATAATATAATAGAGACAGTAGATCTAGCTGGTCTGTCATAATATAATAGAGACAGTAGATCTAGCTGGTCTGTCATAATATAATAGAGACAGTAGATCTAGCTGGTCTGTCATAATATAATAGAGACAGTAGATCTAGCTGGTCTGTCATAATATAATAGAGACAGTAGATCTAGCTGGTCTGTCATAATATAATAGAGACAGTAGATCTAGCTGGTCTGTCATAATATAATAGAGACAGTAGATCTAGCTGGTCTGTCATAATATAATAGAGACAGTAGATCTAGCTGGTCTGTCATAATATAATAGAGACAGTAGATCTAGCTGGTCTGTCATATATAATAGAGACAGTAGATCTAGCTGGTCTGTCATAATATAATAGAGACAGTAGATCTAGCTGGTCTGTCATAATATAATAGAGACAGTAGATCTAGCTGGTCTGTCATAATATAATAGAGACAGTAGATCTAGCTGGTCTGTCATAATATAATAGAGACAGTAGATCTAGCTGGTCTGTCATAATATAATAGAGACAGTAGATCTAGCTGGTCTGTCATAATATAATAGAGACAGTAGATCTAGCTGGTCTGTCATAATATAATAGAGACAGTAGATCTAGCTGGTCTGTCATAATATAATAGAGACAGTAGATCTAGCTGGTCTGTCATAATATAATAGAGACAGTAGATCTAGCTGGTCTGTCATAATATAATAGAGACAGTAGATCTAGCTGGTCTGTCATAATATAATAGAGACAGTAGATCTAGCTGGTCTGTCATAATATAATAGAGACAGTAGATCTAGCTGGTCTGTCATAATATAATAGAGACAGTAGATCTAGCTGGTCTGTCATAATATAATAGAGACAGTAGATCTAGCTGGTCTGTCATAATATAATAGAGACAGTAGATCTAGCTGGTCTGTCATAATATAATAGAGACAGTAGATCTAGCTGGTCTGTCATAATATAATAGAGACAGTAGATCTAGCTGGTCTGTCATAATATAATAGAGACAGTAGATCTAGCTGGTCTGTCATAATATAATAGAGACAGTAGATCTAGCTGGTCTGTCATAATATAATAGAGACAGTAGATCTAGCTGGTCTGTCATAATATAATAGAGACAGTAGATCTAGCTGGTCTGTCATAATATAATAGAGACAGTAGATCTAGCTGGTCTGTCATAATATAATAGAGACAGTAGATCTAGCTGGTCTGTCATAATATAATAGAGACAGTAGATCTAGCTGGTCTGTCATAATATAATAGAGACAGTAGATCTAGCTGGTCTGTCATAATAATAGAGACAGTAGATCTAGCTGGTCTGTCATAATATAATAGAGACAGTAGATCTAGCTGGTCTGTCATAATATAATAGAGACAGTAGATCTAGCTGGTCTGTCATAATATAATAGAGACAGTAGATCTAGCTGGTCTGTCATAATATAATAGAGACAGTAGATCTAGCTGGTCTGTCATAATATAATAGAGACAGTAGATCTAGCTGGTCTGTCATAATATAATAGAGACAGTAGATCTAGCTGGTCTGTCATAATATAATAGAGACAGTAGATCTAGCTGGTCTGTCATAATATAATAGAGACAGTAGATCTAGCTGGTCTGTCATAATATAATAGAGACAGTAGATCTAGCTGGTCTGTCATAATATAATAGAGACAGTAGATCTAGCTGGTCTGTCATAATATAATAGAGACAGTAGATCTAGCTGGTCTGTCATAATATAATAGAGACAGTAGATCTAGCTGGTCTGTCATAATATAATAGAGACAGTAGATCTAGCTGGTCTGTCATAATATAATAGAGACAGTAGATCTAGCTGGTCTGTCATAATATAATAGAGACAGTAGATCTAGCTGGTCTGTCATAATATAATAGAGACAGTAGATCTAGCTGGTCTGTCATAATATAATAGAGACAGTAGATCTAGCTGGTCTGTCATAATATAATAGAGACAGTAGATCTAGCTGGTCTGTCATAATATAATAGAGACAGTAGATCTAGCTGGTCTGTCATAATATAATAGAGACAGTAGATCTAGCTGGTCTGTCATAATATAATAGAGACAGTAGATCTAGCTGGTCTGTCATAATATAATAGAGACAGTAGATCTAGCTGGTCTGTCATAATATAATAGAGACAGTAGATCTAGCTGGTCTGTCATAATATAATAGAGACAGTAGATCTAGCTGGTCTGTCATAATATAATAGAGACAGTAGATCTAGCTGGTCTGTCATAATATAATAGAGACAGTAGATCTAGCTGGTCTGTCATAATATAATAGAGACAGTAGATCTAGCTGGTCTGTCATAATATAATAGAGACAGTAGATCTAGCTGGTCTGTCATAATATAATAGAGACAGTAGATCTAGCTGGTCTGTCATAATATAATAGAGACAGTAGATCTAGCTGGTCTGTCATAATATAATAGAGACAGTAGATCTAGCTGGTCTGTCATAATATAATAGAGACAGTAGATCTAGCTGGTCTGTCATAATATAATAGAGACAGTAGATCTAGCTGGTCTGTCATAATATAATAGAGACAGTAGATCTAGCTGGTCTGTCATAATATAATAGAGACAGTAGATCTAGCTGGTCTGTCATAATATAATAGAGACAGTAGATCTAGCTGGTCTGTCATAATATAATAGAGACAGTAGATCTAGCTGGTCTGTCATAATATAATAGAGACAGTAGATCTAGCTGGTCTGTCATAATATAATAGAGACAGTAGATCTAGCTGGTCTGTCATAATATAATAGAGACAGTAGATCTAGCTGGTCTGTCATAATATAATAGAGACAGTAGATCTAGCTGGTCTGTCATAATATAATAGAGACAGTAGATCTAGCTGGTCTGTCATAATATAATAGAGACAGTAGATCTAGCTGGTCTGTCATAATATAATAGAGACAGTAGATCTAGCTGGTCTGTCATAATATAATAGAGACAGTAGATCTAGCTGGTCTGTCATAATATAATAGAGACAGTAGATCTAGCTGGTCTGTCATAATATAATAGAGACAGTAGATCTAGCTGGTCTGTCATAATATAATAGAGACAGTAGATCTAGCTGGTCTGTCATAATATAATAGAGACAGTAGATCTAGCTGGTCTGTCATAATATAATAGAGACAGTAGATCTAGCTGGTCTGTCATAATATAATAGAGACAGTAGATCTAGCTGGTCTGTCATAATATAATAGAGACAGTAGATCTAGCTGGTCTGTCATAATATAATAGAGACAGTAGATCTAGCTGGTCTGTCATAATATAATAGAGACAGTAGATCTAGCTGGTCTGTCATAATATAATAGAGACAGTAGATCTAGCTGGTCTGTCATAATATAATAGAGACAGTAGATCTAGCTGGTCTGTCATAATATAATAGAGACAGTAGATCTAGCTGGTCTGTCATAATATAATAGAGACAGTAGATCTAGCTGGTCTGTCATAATATAATAGAGACAGTAGATCTAGCTGGTCTGTCATAATATAATAGAGACAGTAGATCTAGCTGGTCTGTCATAATATAATAGAGACAGTAGATCTAGCTGGTCTGTCATAATATAATAGAGACAGTAGATCTAGCTGGTCTGTCATAATATAATAGAGACAGTAGATCTAGCTGGTCTGTCATAATATAATAGAGACAGTAGATCTAGCTGGTCTGTCATAATATAATAGAGACAGTAGATCTAGCTGGTCTGTCATAATATAATAGAGACAGTAGATCTAGCTGGTCTGTCATAATATAATAGAGACAGTAGATCTAGCTGGTCTGTCATAATATAATAGAGACAGTAGATCTAGCTGGTCTGTCATAATATAATAGAGACAGTAGATCTAGCTGGTCTGTCATAATATAATAGAGACAGTAGATCTAGCTGGTCTGTCATAATATAATAGAGACAGTAGATCTAGCTGGTCTGTCATAATATAATAGAGACAGTAGATCTAGCTGGTCTGTCATAATATAATAGAGACAGTAGATCTAGCTGGTCTGTCATAATATAATAGAGACAGTAGATCTAGCTGGTCTGTCATAATATAATAGAGACAGTAGATCTAGCTGGTCTGTCATAATATAATAGAGACAGTAGATCTAGCTGGTCTGTCATAATATAATAGAGACAGTAGATCTAGCTGGTCTGTCATAATATAATAGAGACAGTAGATCTAGCTGGTCTGTCATAATATAATAGAGACAGTAGATCTAGCTGGTCTGTCATAATATAATAGAGACAGTAGATCTAGCTGGTCTGTCATAATATAATAGAGACAGTAGATCTAGCTGGTCTGTCATAATATAATAGAGACAGTAGATCTAGCTGGTCTGTCATAATATAATAGAGACAGTAGATCTAGCTGGTCTGTCATAATATAATAGAGACAGTAGATCTAGCTGGTCTGTCATAATATAATAGAGACAGTAGATCTAGCTGGTCTGTCATAATATAATAGAGACAGTAGATCTAGCTGGTCTGTCATAATAATAGAGACAGTAGATCTAGCTGGTCTGTCATAATATAATAGAGACAGTAGATCTAGCTGGTCTGTCATAATATAATAGAGACAGTAGATCTAGCTGGTCTGTCATAATATAATAGAGACAGTAGATCTAGCTGGTCTGTCATAATATAATAGAGACAGTAGATCTAGCTGGTCTGTCATAATATAATAGAGACAGTAGATCTAGCTGGTCTGTCATAATATAATAGAGACAGTAGATCTAGCTGGTCTGTCATAATATAATAGAGACAGTAGATCTAGCTGGTCTGTCATAATATAATAGAGACAGTAGATCTAGCTGGTCTGTCATAATATAATAGAGACAGTAGATCTAGCTGGTCTGTCATAATATAATAGAGACAGTAGATCTAGCTGGTCTGTCATAATATAATAGAGACAGTAGATCTAGCTGGTCTGTCATAATATAATAGAGACAGTAGATCTAGCTGGTCTGTCATATTATAATAGAGACAGTAGATCTAGCTGGTCTGTCATATTATAATAGAGACAGTAGATCTAGCTGGTCTGTCATATTATAATAGAGACAGTAGATCTAGCTGGTCTGTCATAATATAATAGAGACAGTAGATCTAGCTGGTCTGTCATAATATAATAGAGACAGTAGATCTAGCTGGTCTGTCATATTATAATAGAGACAGTAGATCTAGCTGGTCTGTCATAATATAATAGAGACAGTAGATCTAGCTGGTCTGTCATATTTAATAGAGACAGTAGATCTAGCTGGTCTGTCATATTATAATAGAGACAGTAGATCTAGCTGGTCTGCCATATTATATAGAGACAGTAGATTTTTTTATTTATTTTTATTTTACCTTTATTTATACCAGGTAGGCTAGTTGAGAACAAGTTCTCATTTGCAACTGCGACCTGGCCAAGAATAAAGCATAGCAGTGTGAGCATACAACAAAGAGTTACACATGGAGTAAACAATTAACAAGTCAATAACACAGTAGAAAACGAAGGGGGGGTCTATATACAATTGTGTGCAAAAGGCATGAGGAGGTAGGCAAATAATTACAATTTTGCAGATTACACTGGAGTGATAAAAGATCAGATGGTCATGTACAGGTAGAGATATTGGTGTGCAGAAGAGCAGAAAAGTAAATAAATAGAAACAGTAGGGGATGAGGTAGGTGAAAAGGGTGGGCTATTTACCAATAGACTATGTACAGCTGCAGCGATCGTTAGCTGCTCAGATAGCTGATGTTTGAAGTTGGTGAGGGAGATAAAAGTCTCCAACTTCAGTCGATTTTTGCAATTCGTTCCAGTCACAGGCAGCAGAGTACTGGAACGAAAGGCGGCCAAATGAGGTGTTGGCTTTAGGGATGATCATGGAGATACACCTGCTGGAGCGCGTGCTACGGATGGGTGTTGCCATCGTGACCAGTGAGCTGAGATAAGGGCGGAGCTTTACCTAGCATAGACTTGTAGATGACCTGGAGCCAGTGGGTCTGGCGACGAATATGTAGCGAGGGCCAGCCGACTAGAGCATACAAGTCGCAGTGGTGGGTAGTATAAGGTGCTTTAGTGACAAAACGGATGGCACTGTGATAGACTGCATCCAGTTTGCTGAGTAGAGTGTTGGAAGCCATTTTGTAGATGACATCGCCGAAGTCGAGGATCGGTAGGATAGTCAGTTTTACTAGGGTAAGCTTGGCGGCTTGAGTGAAGGAGGCTTTGTTGCGGAATAGAAAGCCGACTCTTGATTTGATTTTCGATTGGAGATGTTTGATATGAGTCTGGAAGGAGAGTTTGCAGTCTAGCCAGACACCTAGGTACTTATAGACGTCCACATATTCTAGGTCGGAACCATCCAGGGTGGTGATGCTAGTCGGGCATGCAGGTGCAGGCAGCGACCGGTTGAAAAGCATGCATTTGGTCTTACTAGCGTTTAAGAGCAGTTGGAGGCCACGGAAGGAGTGTTGTATGGCATTGAAGCTTGTTTGGAGGTTAGATAGCACAGTGTCCAAAGACGGGCCGAAAGTATATAGAATGGTGTCGTCTGCGTAGAGGTGGATCAGGGAATCGCCCGCAGCAAGAGCAACATCATTGATATACACAGAGAAAAGAGTCGGCCCGAGAATTGAACCCTGTGGCACCCCCATAGAGACTGCCAGAGGACCGGACAGCATGCCCTCCGATTTGACACACTGAACTCTGTCTGCAAAGTAATTGGTGAACCAGGCAAGGCAGTCATCCGAAAAACCGAGGCTACTGAGTCTGCCGATAAGAATATGGTGATTGACAGAGTCGAAAGCCTTGGCGAGGTCGATGAAGACGGCTGCACAGTACTGTCTTTTATCGATGGCGGTTATGATGTCGTTTAGTACCTTGAGTGTGGCTGAGGTGCACCCATGACCGGCTCGGAAACCAGATTGCACAGCGGAGAAGGTACGGTGGGATTCGAGATAGTCAGTGACCTGTTTGTTGACTTGGCTTTCGAAGACCTTAGATAGGCAGGGCAGGATGGATATAGGTCTGTAACAGTTTGGGTCCAGGGTGTCTCCCCCTTTGAAGAGGGGGATGACTGCGGCAGCTTTCCAATCCTTGGGGATCTCAGACGAGATGAAAGAGAGGTTGAACAGGCTGGTAATAGGGGTTGCGACAATGGTGGCAGATAGTTTCAGAAATAGAGGGTCCAGATTGTCAAGCCCAGCTGATTTGTACGGGTCCAGGTTTTGCAGCTCTTTCAGAACATCTGCTATCTGGATTTGGGTAAAGGAGAACCTGGAGAGGCTTGGGCGAGGAGCTGCGGGGGGGGCGGAGCTGTTGGCCGAGGTTGAAGTAGCCAGGCGGAAGGCATGGCCAGCCGTTGAGAAATGCTTATTGAAGTTTTCGATAATCATGGATTTATCAGTGGTGACCGTGTTACCTAGCCTCAGTGCAGTGGGCAGCTGGGAGGAGGTGCTCTTGTTCTCCATGGACTTCACAGTGTCCCAGAACTTTTTGGAGTTGGAGCTACAGGATGCAAACTTCTGCCTGAAGAAGCTGGCCTTAGCTTTCCTGACTGACTGCGTGTATTGGTTCCGGACTTCCCTGAACAGTTGCATATCACGGGGACTATTCGATGCTATTGCAGTCCGCCACAGGATGTTTTTGTGCTGGTCGAGGGCAGTCAGGTCTGGGGTGAACCAAGGGCTGTATCTGTTCTTAGTTCTGCATTTTTTGAACGGAGCATGCTTATCTAAAATGGTGAGGAAGTTACTTTTAAAGAATGACCAGGCATCCTCAACTGACGGGATGAGGTCAATGTCCTTCCAGGATACCCGGGCCAGGTCGATTAGAAAGGCCTGCTCACAGAAGTGTTTTAGGGAGCGCTTGACAGTGATGAGGGGTGGTCGTTTGACTGCGGCTCCGTAGCGGATACAGGCAATGAGGCAGTGATCGCTGAGATCCTGGTTGAAGACAGCGGAGGTGTATTTGGAGGGCCAGTTGGTCAGGATGACGTCTATGAGGGTGCCCTTGTTTACAGAGTTAGGGTTGTACCTGGTGGGTTCCTTGATGATTTGTGTGAGATTGAGGGCATCTAGCTTAGATTGTAGGACTGGCGGGGTGTTAAGCATATCCCAGTTTAGGTCACCTAACAGAACAAACTCTGAAGCTAGATGGGGGGCGATCAATTCACAAATGGTGTCCAGGGCACAGCTGGGAGCTGAGGGGGGTCGGTAGCAGGCGGCAACCGTGAGAGACTTATTTCTGGAGAGAGTAATTTTCAAAATTAGTAGTTCGAACTGTTTGGGTATGGACCTGGAAAGTATGACATTACTTTGCAGGCCATCTCTGCAGTAAACTGCAACTCCTCCCCCTTTGGCGGTTCTATCTTGACGGAAGATGTTATAGTTGGGTATGGAAATCTCTGAATTTTTGGTGGCCTTCCTGAGCCAGGATTCAGACACAGCAAGGACATCAGGGTTAGCAGAGTGTGCTAAAGCAGTGAGTAAGACAAACTTAGGGAGGAGGCTTCTGATGTTGACATGCATGAAACCAAGGCTTTTTCGAACTCAGAAGTCAACAAATGAGGGTGCCTGGGGACATGCAGGGCCTGGGTTTACCTCCACATCACCCGCGGAACAGAGAAGGAGTAGTATGAGGGTGCGGCTAAAGGCTATCAAAACTGGTCGCCTAGAGCGTTGGGGACAGAGAATAAGAGGAGCAGGTTTCTGGGCATGGTAGAATATATTCAGGGCATAATGCGCAGACAGGGGTATGGTGGGGTGCGGGTACAGCGGAGGTAAGCCCAGGCACTGGGTGATGATGAGAGAGGTTGTATCTCTGGACATGCTGGTAGTAATGGGTGAGGTCACCGCATGTGTGGGAGGTGGGACAAAGGAGTTATCAGGGGTATGAAGAGTGGAACTAGGGGCTCCATTGTGAACTAAAACAATGATAACTAACCTGAACAACAGTATACAAGGCATATTGACATTTGAGAGAGACATATAGCGAGGCATACAGTAATCACAGGTGTTGAATTGGGAAAGCTAGCTAAAACAGTAGGTGAGACAACAGCTAATCAGCTAGCACAACAACAGCAGGTAAAATGGCGTAGACTAGGCAATGGGGCCAACAGATAAAACAAACAAGCAGAATGGAGTACCGTGATTTATGGACAGTCCAGCGTGCATCAGCTATGTAGCCAAGAGATCAGTGTCCAGGGGGCAGCGGTGGATGGGGAAGGGAAGCTGGACTGGCGAGTGTTATCCAGGTTAAAAAAACGAACAATGACTAAATAGCTTGTAGCTAGTTAGCTGGTTAGCTTCTGGAGGTTCTTGAGTGTGTTCTAAAAATAAATAAAAAAATAATAGCGATTCCGTATCACATTGGGTGAGGCAGGTTTCCGGAAGGTATAAACTGTCTCTATTATATTATGACAGACCATCTAGATCTACTGTATCTATTATAATATGACAGACCAGCTAGATCGACTGCCTCTATAATAATATGACAGACCAGTTAGATCTGCTGTCTTTTTTATAATATGACAGACCAGCTAGATCTACTGTCTCTATTATAATATGACAGACCAGCTAGATCTACTGTCTCTACTATATTATGACAGACCAGCTAGATCTACTGTCTCTATTATAATATGACAGACCAGGTAGATCTACTGTCGCTATTATATTATGAGAGACCAGCTAGATCTACTGTCTCTATTATAATATGACAGACCAGCTAGATCTACTGTCTCTATTGTCATATAATAATAGAGACAGTAGATCTAGCTGGTCTGTCATCATTTAATAGATACAGTATATCTAGCTAGTCTGTCATATTATAATAGAGACAGTAGATCTCGCTGGTCTGTCATATTATTATAGCGACAGTCGATCTAGCTGGTCTGTCATATTATAATAGAGACAGTAGATCTAGCTGGTCTCTCATAATAATAGATACAGTAGATCTAGCTGGTCTGTCATAATATAATAGAGACAGTAGATATAGCTGGTCTGTCATATTTTCATAGAGACAATAGATCTAGCTGGTCTGTCATATTATAATAGAGACAGCATATCTAAGCTGGTCTGTCATATTATTATAGAGACAGTAGATCTAGCTGGTCTGTCATCATTTAATAGATACAGTATATCTAGTTGGTCTGTCATATTTCCATAGAGACAAAGATCTAGCTGGTCTGTCATATTATAATAGAGACAGTAGATCTAGCTGGTCTGTCATATTATAATAGAGACAGTAGATCTAGCTGGTCTGTCATAATTAATAGAGACAGTAGATCTAGCTGGTCTGTCATATTATAATAGAGACAGTAGATCTAGCTGGTCTGTCATATTATAATAGAGACAGTAGATCTAGCTGGTCTGTCATATATAATAGAGACAGTAGATCTAGCTGGTCTGTCATAATATAATAGAGACAGTAGATCTAGCTGGTCTGTCATATTATAATAGAGACAGTAGATCTAGCTGGTCTGTCATAATATAATAGAGACAGTAGATCTAGCTGGTCTGTCATAATATAATAGAGACAGTAGATCTAGCTGGTCTGTCATATATAATAGAGACAGTAGATCTAGCTGGTCTGTCATATATAATAGAGACAGTAGATCTAGCTGGTCTGTCATAATATAATAGAGACAGTAGATCTAGCTGGTCTGTCATAATATAATAGAGACAGTAGATCTAGCTGGTCTGTCATATATAATAGAGACAGTAGATCTAGCTGGTCTGTCATAATATAATAGAGACAGTAGATCTAGCTGGTCTGTCATAATATAATAGAGACAGTAGATCTAGCTGGTCTGTCATATTATAATAGAGACAGTAGATCTAGCTGGTCTGTCATAATATAATAGAGACAGTAGATCTAGCTGGTCTGTCATAATATAATAGAGACAGTAGATCTAGCTGGTCTGTCATAATATAATAGAGACAGTAGATCTAGCTGGTCTGTCATAATATAATAGAGACAGTAGATCTAGCTGGTCTGTCATATATAATAGAGACAGTAGATCTAGCTGGTCTGTCATATTATAATAGAGACAGTAGATCTAGCTGGTCTGTCATAATATAATAGAGACAGTAGATCTAGCTGGTCTGTCATATATAATAGAGACAGTAGATCTAGCTGGTCTGTCATAATAATAGAGACAGTAGATCTAGCTGGTCTGTCATAATATAATAGAGACAGTAGATCTAGCTGGTCTGTCATAATATAATAGAGACAGTAGATCTAGCTGGTCTGTCATAATATAATAGAGACAGTAGATCTAGCTGGTCTGTCATAATATAATAGAGACAGTAGATCTAGCTGGTCTGTCATAATATAATAGAGACAGTAGATCTAGCTGGTCTGTCATAATATAATAGAGACAGTAGATCTAGCTGGTCTGTCATAATATAATAGAGACAGTAGATCTAGCTGGTCTGTCATAATATAATAGAGACAGTAGATCTAGCTGGTCTGTCATATTATAATAGAGACAGTAGATCTAGCTGGTCTGTCATATATAATAGAGACAGTAGATCTAGCTGGTCTGTCATAATATAATAGAGACAGTAGATCTAGCTGGTCTGTCATATTATAATAGAGACAGTAGATCTAGCTGGTCTGTCATAATATAATAGAGACAGTAGATCTAGCTGGTCTGTCATAATATAATAGAGACAGTAGATCTAGCTGGTCTGTCATAATATAATAGAGACAGTAGATCTAGCTGGTCTGTCATATATAATAGAGACAGTAGATCTAGCTGGTCTGTCATATTATAATAGAGACAGTAGATCTAGCTGGTCTGTCATAATATAATAGAGACAGTAGATCTAGCTGGTCTGTCATAATATAATAGAGACAGTAGATCTAGCTGGTCTGTCATAATATAATAGAGACAGTAGATCTAGCTGGTCTGTCATAATATAATAGAGACAGTAGATCTAGCTGGTCTGTCATAATATAATAGAGACAGTAGATCTAGCTGGTCTGTCATATTATAATAGAGACAGTAGATCTAGCTGGTCTGTCATAATATAATAGAGACAGTAGATCTAGCTGGTCTGTCATAATATAATAGAGACAGTAGATCTAGCTGGTCTGTCATAATATAATAGAGACAGTAGATCTAGCTGGTCTGTCATATTATAATAGAGACAGTAGATCTAGCTGGTCTGTCATATTATAATAGAGACAGTAGATCTAGCTGGTCTGTCATAATATAATAGAGACAGTAGATCTAGCTGGTCTGTCATAATATAATAGAGACAGTAGATCTAGCTGGTCTGTCATAATATAATAGAGACAGTAGATCTAGCTGGTCTGTCATAATATAATAGAGACAGTAGATCTAGCTGGTCTGTCATAATATAATAGAGACAGTAGATCTAGCTGGTCTGTCATATATAATAGAGACAGTAGATCTAGCTGGTCTGTCATAATAATAGAGACAGTAGATCTAGCTGGTCTGTCATAATATAATAGAGACAGTAGATCTAGCTGGTCTGTCATAATATAATAGAGACAGTAGATCTAGCTGGTCTGTCATAATATAATAGAGACAGTAGATCTAGCTGGTCTGTCATAATATAATAGAGACAGTAGATCTAGCTGGTCTGTCATAATATAATAGAGACAGTAGATCTAGCTGGTCTGTCATAATATAATAGAGACAGTAGATCTAGCTGGTCTGTCATAATATAATAGAGACAGTAGATCTAGCTGGTCTGTCATAATATAATAGAGACAGTAGATCTAGCTGGTCTGTCATAATATAATAGAGACAGTAGATCTAGCTGGTCTGTCATAATATAATAGAGACAGTAGATCTAGCTGGTCTGTCATATATAATAGAGACAGTAGATCTAGCTGGTCTGTCATAATATAATAGAGACAGTAGATCTAGCTGGTCTGTCATAATATAATAGAGACAGTAGATCTAGCTGGTCTGTCATATTATAATAGAGACAGTAGATCTAGCTGGTCTGTCATAATATAATAGAGACAGTAGATCTAGCTGGTCTGTCATATATAATAGAGACAGTAGATCTAGCTGGTCTGTCATAATATAATAGAGACAGTAGATCTAGCTGGTCTGTCATAATATAATAGAGACAGTAGATCTAGCTGGTCTGTCATAATATAATAGAGACAGTAGATCTAGCTGGTCTGTCATAATATAATAGAGACAGTAGATCTAGCTGGTCTGTCATAATATAATAGAGACAGTAGATCTAGCTGGTCTGTCATAATATAATAGAGACAGTAGATCTAGCTGGTCTGTCATAATATAATAGAGACAGTAGATCTAGCTGGTCTGTCATAATATAATAGAGACAGTAGATCTAGCTGGTCTGTCATAATATAATAGAGACAGTAGATCTAGCTGGTCTGTCATAATATAATAGAGACAGTAGATCTAGCTGGTCTGTCATAATATAATAGAGACAGTAGATCTAGCTGGTCTGTCATAATATAATAGAGACAGTAGATCTAGCTGGTCTGTCATAATATAATAGAGACAGTAGATCTAGCTGGTCTGTCATAATATAATAGAGACAGTAGATCTAGCTGGTCTGTCATAATATAATAGAGACAGTAGATCTAGCTGGTCTGTCATAATATAATAGAGACAGTAGATCTAGCTGGTCTGTCATAATATAATAGAGACAGTAGATCTAGCTGGTCTGTCATATATAATAGAGACAGTAGATCTAGCTGGTCTGTCATAATATAATAGAGACAGTAGATCTAGCTGGTCTGTCATAATATAATAGAGACAGTAGATCTAGCTGGTCTGTCATAATATAATAGAGACAGTAGATCTAGCTGGTCTGTCATATATAATAGAGACAGTAGATCTAGCTGGTCTGTCATATTATAATAGAGACAGTAGATCTAGCTGGTCTGTCATAATATAATAGAGACAGTAGATCTAGCTGGTCTGTCATAATATAATAGAGACAGTAGATCTAGCTGGTCTGTCATATTATAATAGAGACAGTAGATCTAGCTGGTCTGTCATAATATAATAGAGACAGTAGATCTAGCTGGTCTGTCATAATATAATAGAGACAGTAGATCTAGCTGGTCTGTCATAATATAATAGAGACAGTAGATCTAGCTGGTCTGTCATAATATAATAGAGACAGTAGATCTAGCTGGTCTGTCATAATATAATAGAGACAGTAGATCTAGCTGGTCTGTCATAATATAATAGAGACAGTAGATCTAGCTGGTCTGTCATAATATAATAGAGACAGTAGATCTAGCTGGTCTGTCATAATATAATAGAGACAGTAGATCTAGCTGGTCTGTCATATTATAATAGAGACAGTAGATCTAGCTGGTCTGTCATAATATAATAGAGACAGTAGATCTAGCTGGTCTGTCATATATATAATAGAGACAGTAGATCTAGCTGGTCTGTCATATATAATAGAGACAGTAGATCTAGCTGGTCTGTCATAATAATAGAGACAGTAGATCTAGCTGGTCTGTCATAATATAATAGAGACAGTAGATCTAGCTGGTCTGTCATATTATAATAGAGACAGTAGATCTAGCTGGTCTGTCATATTATAATAGAGACAGTAGATCTAGCTGGTCTGTCATAATATAATAGAGACAGTAGATCTAGCTGGTCTGTCATAATATAATAGAGACAGTAGATCTAGCTGGTCTGTCATATTATAATAGAGACAGTAGATCTAGCTGGTCTGTCATAATATAATAGAGACAGTAGATCTAGCTGGTCTGTCATAATATAATAGAGACAGTAGATCTAGCTGGTCTGTCATATTATAATAGAGACAGTAGATCTAGCTGGTCTGTCATATTATAATAGAGACAGTAGATCTAGCTGGTCTGTCATATTATAATAGAGACAGTAGATCTAGCTGGTCTGTCATAATATAATAGAGACAGTAGATCTAGCTGGTCTGTCATATTATAATAGAGACAGTAGATCTAGCTGGTCTGTCATAATATAATAGAGACAGTAGATCTAGCTGGTCTGTCATAATATAATAGAGACAGTAGATCTAGCTGGTCTGTCATATTATAATAGAGACAGTAGATCTAGCTGGTCTGTCATATTATAATAGAGACAGTAGATCTAGCTGGTCTGTCATAATATAATAGAGACAGTAGATCTAGCTGGTCTGTCATATTATTATAGAGACAGTAGATCTAGCTGGTCTGTCATAATATAATAGAGACAGTAGATCTAGCTGGTCTGTCATAATATAATAGAGACAGTAGATCTAGCTGGTCTGTCATAATATAATAGAGACAGTAGATCTAGCTGGTCTGTCATAATATAATAGAGACAGTAGATCTAGCTGGTCTGTCATATATAATAGAGACAGTAGATCTAGCTGGTCTGTCATATAATAATAGAGACAGTAGATCTAGCTGGTCTGTCATAATAATAGAGACAGTAGATCTAGCTGGTCTGTCATAATATAATAGAGACAGTAGATCTAGCTGGTCTGTCATATATAATAGAGACAGTAGATCTAGCTGGTCTGTCATATTATAATAGAGACAGTAGATCTAGCTGGTCTGTCATATTATAATAGAGACAGTAGATCTAGCTGGTCTGTCATAATATAATAGAGACAGTAGATCTAGCTGGTCTGTCATATATAATAGAGACAGTAGATCTAGCTGGTCTGTCATAATATAATAGAGACAGTAGATCTAGCTGGTCTGTCATATTATAATAGAGACAGTAGATCTAGCTGGTCTGTCATATTATAATAGAGACAGTAGATCTAGCTGGTCTGTCATATTATAATAGAGACAGTAGATCTAGCTGGTCTGTCATATTATAGAGACAGTAGATCTAGCTGGTCTGTCATAATATAATAGAGACAGTAGATCTAGCTGGTCTGTCATATTATAATAGAGACAGTAGATCTAGCTGGTCTGTCATAATATAATAGAGACAGTAGATCTAGCTGGTCTGTCATATATATAGAGACAGTAGATCTAGCTGGTCTGTCATATTATAATAGAGACAGTAGATCTAGCTGGTCTGTCATATTATAATAGAGACAGTAGATCTAGCTGGTCTGTCATATAATAGAGACAGTAGATCTAGCTGGTCTGTCATAATATAATAGAGACAGTAGATCTAGCTGGTCTGTCATATATAATAGAGACAGTAGATCTAGCTGGTCTGTCATAATATAATAGAGACAGTAGATCTAGCTGGTCTGTCATATTATAATAGAGACAGTAGATCTAGCTGGTCTGTCATAATATAATAGAGACAGTAGATCTAGCTGGTCTGTCATAATATAATAGAGACAGTAGATCTAGCTGGTCTGTCATATAATAGAGACAGTAGATCTAGCTGGTCTGTCATAATATAGAGACAGTAGATCTAGCTGGTCTGTCATAATATAATAGAGACAGTAGATCTAGCTGGTCTGTCATAATATAATAGAGACAGTAGATCTAGCTGGTCTGTCATATATAATAGAGACAGTAGATCTAGCTGGTCTGTCATATTATAATAGAGACAGTAGATCTAGCTGGTCTGTCATAATATAATAGAGACAGTAGATCTAGCTGGTCTGTCATAATATAATAGAGACAGTAGATCTAGCTGGTCTGTCATAATATAATAGAGACAGTAGATCTAGCTGGTCTGTCATAATATAATAGAGACAGTAGATCTAGCTGGTCTGTCATAATATAATAGAGACAGTAGATCTAGCTGGTCTGTCATATATAATAGAGACAGTAGATCTAGCTGGTCTGTCATAATAAAGAGACAGTAGATCTAGCTGGTCTGTCATAATATAATAGAGACAGTAGATCTAGCTGGTCTGTCATATTATAATAGAGACAGTAGATCTAGCTGGTCTGTCATATATAATAGAGACAGTAGATCTAGCTGGTCTGTCATATTATAATAGAGACAGTAGATCTAGCTGGTCTGTCATATATAATAGAGACAGTAGATCTAGCTGGTCTGTCATATATAATAGAGACAGTAGATCTAGCTGGTCTGTCATATTATAATAGAGACAGTAGATCTAGCTGGTCTGTCATAATATAATAGAGACAGTAGATCTAGCTGGTCTGTCATATTATAATAGAGACAGTAGATCTAGCTGGTCTGTCATATTATAATAGAGACAGTAGATCTAGCTGGTCTGTCATATATAATAGAGACAGTAGATCTAGCTGGTCTGTCATATTATAATAGAGACAGTAGATCTAGCTGGTCTGTCATAATATAATAGAGACAGTAGATCTAGCTGGTCTGTCATAATATAATAGAGACAGTAGATCTAGCTGGTCTGTCATAATATAATAGAGACAGTAGATCTAGCTGGTCTGTCATAATAATAGAGACAGTAGATCTAGCTGGTCTGTCATAATATAATAGAGACAGTAGATCTAGCTGGTCTGTCATAATAATAGAGACAGTAGATCTAGCTGGTCTGTCATAATATAATAGAGACAGTAGATCTAGCTGGTCTGTCATATATAATAGAGACAGTAGATCTAGCTGGTCTGTCATAATATAATAGAGACAGTAGATCTAGCTGGTCTGTCATATTATAATAGAGACAGTAGATCTAGCTGGTCTGTCATAATATAATAGAGACAGTAGATCTAGCTGGTCTGTCATATTATATAGAGACAGTAGATCTAGCTGGTCTGTCATATTATAATAGAGACAGTAGATCTAGCTGGTCTGTCATAATATAATAGAGACAGTAGATCTAGCTGGTCTGTCATATATAATAGAGACAGTAGATCTAGCTGGTCTGTCATAATATAATAGAGACAGTAGATCTAGCTGGTCTGTCATATTATAATAGAGACAGTAGATCTAGCTGGTCTGTCATATATATATAGAGACAGTAGATCTAGCTGGTCTGTCATATTATAATAGAGACAGTAGATCTAGCTGGTCTGTCATAATATAATAGAGACAGTAGATCTAGCTGGTCTGTCATATTATAATAGAGACAATCTAGCTGGTCTGTCATATTATAATAGAGACAGTAGATCTAGCTGGTCTGTCATATTATAATAGAGACAGTAGATCTAGCTGGTCTGTCATATATAATAGAGACAGTAGATCTAGCTGGTCTGTCATATTATAATAGAGACAGTAGATCTAGCTGGTCTGTCATAATATAATAGAGACAGTAGATCTAGCTGGTCTGTCATATTATAATAGAGACAGTAGATCTAGCTGGTCTGTCATAATATAATAGAGACAGTAGATCTAGCTGGTCTGTCATATTATAATAGAGACAGTAGATCTAGCTGGTCTGTCATAATATAATAG
The DNA here is from genome assembly GCF_002021735.2 of Oncorhynchus kisutch. Taxonomy (NCBI): domain Eukaryota; kingdom Metazoa; phylum Chordata; class Actinopteri; order Salmoniformes; family Salmonidae; genus Oncorhynchus; species Oncorhynchus kisutch. The sequence continues at coordinate 30,206 of NW_022262485.1, forward strand.
AGACAGTAGATCTAGCTGGTCTGTCATATTATAATAGAGACAGTAGATCTAGCTGGTCTGTCATATTATAATAGAGACAGTAGATCTAGCTGGTCTGTCATATTATTATAGAGACAGTAGATCTAGCTGGTCTGTCATAATATAATAGAGACAGTAGATCTAGCTGGTCTGTCATAATATAATAGAGACAGTAGATCTAGCTGGTCTGTCATATAATATAGAGACAGTAGATCTAGCTGGTCTGTCATAATATAATAGAGACAGTAGATCTAGCTGGTCTGTCATATTATAATAGAGACAGTAGATCTAGCTGGTCTGTCATAATATAATAGAGACAGTAGATCTAGCTGGTCTGTCATATATAATAGAGACAGTAGATCTAGCTGGTCTGTCATAATATAATAGAGACAGTAGATCTAGCTGGTCTGTCATATATAATAGAGACAGTAGATCTAGCTGGTCTGTCATATTATAATAGAGACAGTAGATCTAGCTGGTCTGTCATAATATAATAGAGACAGTAGATCTAGCTGGTCTGTCATATTATAATAGAGACAGTAGATCTAGCTGGTCTGTCATAATTAATAGAGACAGTAGATCTAGCTGGTCTGTCATATTATAATAGAGACAGTAGATCTAGCTGGTCTGTCATATAATAATAGAGACAGTAGATCTAGCTGGTCTGTCATATTATATAGAGACAGTAGATCTAGCTGGTCTGTCATATTATAATAGAGACAGTAGATCTAGCTGGTCTGTCATATTATAATAGAGACAAGATCTAGCTGGTCTGTCATATTATAATAGAGACAGTAGATATAGCTGGTCTGTCATATATAATAGAGACAGTAGATCTAGCTGGTCTGTCATATTATAATAGAGACAGTAGATCTAGCTGGTCTGTCATATTATAATAGAGACAGTAGATCTAGCTGGTCTGTCATAATATAATAGAGACAGTAGATCTAGCTGGTCTGTCATATTATTATAGAGACAGTAGATCTAGCTGGTCTGTCATAATATAATAGAGACAGTAGATCTAGCTGGTCTGTCATATTTAATAGAGACAGTAGATCTAGCTGGTCTGTCATAATATAATAGAGACAGTAGATCTAGCTGGTCTGTCATATTATAATAGAGACAGTAGATCTAGCTGGTCTGTCATATTATAATAGAGACAGTAGATCTAGCTGGTCTGTCATATATAATAGAGACAGTAGATCTAGCTGGTCTGTCATAATATAATAGAGACAGTAGATCTAGCTGGTCTGTCATATTATAATAGAGACAGTAGATCTAGCTGGTCTGTCATAATAATAGATACAGTAGATCTAGCTGGTCTGTCATAATATAATAGAGACAGTAGATCTAGCTGGTCTGTCATATTATAATAGAGACAGTAGATCTAGCTGGTCTGTCATAATATAATAGAGACAGTAGATCTAGCTGGTCTGTCATATTATAATAGAGACAGTAGATCTAGCTGGTCTGTCATAATATAATAGACAGCATATCTAGCTGGTCTGTCATATTATTACAGAGACAGTCGATCTAGCTGGTCTGTCATATATAATAGAGACAGTAGATCTAGCTGGTCTGTCATAATATAATAGAGATAGTATATCTAGCTGGTCTGCCATATTATAATAGAGACAGTAGATCTAGCTGACTGTCATCATTTAATAGATACAGTATATCTAGTTGGTCTGTCATATTTTCATAGAGACAATAGATCTAGCTGGTCTGTCATATAATAATAGAGACAGCATATCTAGCTGGTCTGTCATATTATTATCAAGACCATTCGAGGACAGCTTTTTTCCATCTACGTAACATTGCAAAAATCAGAAACTTTCTGTCCAAAAATGATGCAGAATTCAAATGTAATCCATTGCTTTTGTCACTTCTACGTTTAGACCTACTTGCAATGCTCTATTTCTGGCTACCCGGATAAAGCACTAATAAACTTCAGCTTAGATGCTAATAGTACAGGCCTGCTTAGAATCCTGACTAGAACCAAACAATTTGATCATATTACTCCAGTGCTATGCCTCTCACATTCTGGATCCTGTCACAAATCAATGGGCTGACTTTTCAGTTTTACTGCTAACCATACAAGCATTACATGGGCTTGTCCCTCCATATTCTCTCTGATTGTGGTCTGCCGTACATACCTATAACGTTAACTGCTACGGTCACAAGACTCAGGCCTCCCTAATCTGTCCTAGAATTTCCTAAGCTTAAATTTCAGCTGGATGGCAGGGCTTCTCCATAGATGCTCCATTTCTATGGAACTGTCTGTTCACCCCTTACCCATGTCAGAGAAGCAAACTCGGTCTTCAACCCTTTAAGTCATTTTACTGAAGACTCATCTCTTCAGTGGGTCATATGATTGAGTGTAGTCTGGCCCAGGAGTGGGAAGGTGAACGGAAAGGCTCTGGAGCAACGAACCGCCCTTGCTGTCTCTGCCTGGCCGGTTCCCCTCTTTCCACTGGGATTCTCTGCCTCTAACCCTATTACAGGGCTGAGTCACTGGCTTGCTGGGGCTCTCTCATGCCGTCCCTGGAGGGGGTGCGTCACCTGAGTGGGTTGATTCACTGTTGTGGTCATCCTGTCTGGGTTGGCGCCCCCCCCCCCTTGGTTGTGCCGTGGCGGAGATCTTTGTGGGCTATACTCAGCCTTGTCTCAGGATGGTAAGTTGGTGGTTGAAGATATCCCTCTAGTGGTGTGGGGGCTGTGCTTTGGCAAAGTGGGTGGGGTATATCCTTCCTGTTTGGCCCTGTCCGGGGGTAGTCCTCGGATGGGGCCACAGTGTCTCCTGACCCCTCCTGTCCAGCCTCCAGTATTTAGGCTGCAGTAGTTTATGTGTCGGGGGGCTGGGGGTCAGTTTGTTATATCTGGAGTACTTCTCCTGTCCTATTCGGTGTCCTGTGTGAAATCTAAGTGTGGCGTTCTCTAATTCTCTCCTTCTCTCTTTCTTTCTCTCTCTCGGAGGACCTGAGCCCTAGGCCATGCCCCAGGACTTACCTGACATGATGACTCCTTGCTGTCCCCAGTCCACCTGGCCATGCTGCTGTTCCAGTTTCAACTGACCTGAGCCCTAGGACCATGCCCCAGGACTACCTGACATGATGACTCCTCCTTGCTGTCCCCAGTCTACCTGGCCATGCTGCTGCTCCAGTTTCAACTTCCACCTGACTGTGCTGCTGCTCTAGTTTCAACTGTTTCTGCCGTATTATTATTCGACCATGCTGTCATTTATGAAGCATTGAACATACTTGACCATGTTCTGTTATAATCTCCACCGGCACACAGCCAGAAGAGGACTGGCCACCCCACATAGCCTGGTTCCTCTCTAGGTTTTCTTCCTAGGTATTGGCCTTTCTAGGGAGTTTTTCCTAGCCACCGTGCTTCTCACCTCCACCTGCATTGCTTGCTTGGGGGTTTTAGGCTGGGTTTCTGTACAGCACTTTGAGATATCAGCTGATGTACGAGGCTATATAAAAATAAATTTATTT
>NW_022262486.1:0-51865 GCF_002021735.2 Oncorhynchus kisutch
AGATTCTGATTTATTATATTATGACAGATCTAGCTAGATCTTTCTATTTATATGACAGACCAGCTAGATCTACTGTCTCTATTATATTATGACAGACCAGCTAGATCTACTGTCTCTATTATATATGACAGACCAGCTAGATCTACTGTCTCTATTATATTATGACAGACCAGCTAGATCTACTGTCTCTATTATATAATGACAGACCAGCTAGATCTACTGTCTCTATTATAATTACAGACCAGCTAGATCTACTGTCTCTATTATATTATGACAGACCAGCTAGATCTACTGTCTCTATTATAATATGACAGACCAGCTAGATCTACTGTCTCTATTATATTATGACAGACCAGCTAGATCTACTGTCTCTATTATATTATGACAGACCAGCTAGATCTACTGTCTCTATTATATTATGACAGACCAGCTAGATCTACTGTCTCTATTATATTATGACAGACCAGCTAGATCTACTGTCTCTATTATATTATGACAGACCAGCTAGATCTACTGTCTCTATTATATTATGACAGACCAGCTAGATCTACTGTCTCTATTATATTATGACAGACCAGCTAGATCTACTGTCTCTATTATATTATGACAGACCAGCTAGATCTACTGTCTCTATTATATTATGACAGACCAGCTAGATCTACTGTCTCTATTATATTATGACAGACCAGCTAGATCTACTGTCTCTATTATATTATGACAGACCAGCTAGATCTACTGTCTCTATTATATTATGACAGACCAGCTAGATCTACTGTCTCTATTATATTATGACAGACCAGCTAGATCTACTGTCTCTATTATATTATGACAGACCAGCTAGATCTACTGTCTCTATTATATTATGACAGACCAGCTAGATCTACTGTCTCTATTATATATGACAGACCAGCTAGATCTACTGTCTCTATTATATTATGACAGACCAGCTAGATCTACTGTCTCTATTATATTATGACAGACCAGCTAGATCTACTGTCTCTATTATATTATGACAGACCAGCTAGATCTACTGTCTCTATTATATTATGACAGACCAGCTAGATCTACTGTCTCTATTATATTATGACAGACCAGCTAGATCTACTGTCTCTATTATATTATGACAGACCAGCTAGATCTACTGTCTCTATTATATTATGACAGACCAGCTAGATCTACTGTCTCTATTATATTATGACAGACCAGCTAGATCTACTGTCTCTATTATATTATGACAGACCAGCTAGATCTACTGTCTCTATTATATTATGACAGACCAGCTAGATCTACTGTCTCTATTATATTATGACAGACCAGCTAGATCTACTGTCTCTATTATATTATGACAGACCAGCTAGATCTACTGTCTCTATTATATTATGACAGACCAGCTAGATCTACTGTCTCTATTATATTATGACAGACCAGCTAGATCTACTGTCTCTATTATATTATGACAGACCAGCTAGATCTACTGTCTCTATTATATTATGACAGACCAGCTAGATCTACTGTCTCTATTATATTATGACAGACCAGCTAGATCTACTGTCTCTATTATATTATGACAGACCAGCTAGATCTACTGTCTCTATTATATTATGACAGACCAGCTAGATCTACTGTCTCTATTATATTATGACAGACCAGCTAGATCTACTGTCTCTATTATATTATGACAGACCAGCTAGATCTACTGTCTCTATTATATTATGACAGACCAGCTAGATCTACTGTCTCTATTATATTATGACAGACCAGCTAGATCTACTGTCTCTATTATATTATGACAGACCAGCTAGATCTACTGTCTCTATTATATTATGACAGACCAGCTAGATCTACTGTCTCTATTATATTATGACAGACCAGCTAGATCTACTGTCTCTATTATATTATGACAGACCAGCTAGATCTACTGTCTCTATTATATTATGACAGACCAGCTAGATCTACTGTCTCTATTATATTATGACAGACCAGCTAGATCTACTGTCTCTATTATATTATGACAGACCAGCTAGATCTACTGTCTCTATTATATTATGACAGACCAGCTAGATCTACTGTCTCTATTATATTATGACAGACCAGCTAGATCTACTGTCTCTATTATATTATGACAGACCAGCTAGATCTACTGTCTCTATTATATTATGACAGACCAGCTAGATCTACTGTCTCTATTATATTATGACAGACCAGCTAGATCTACTGTCTCTATTATATTATGACAGACCAGCTAGATCTACTGTCTCTATTATATTATGACAGACCAGCTAGATCTACTGTCTCTATTATATTATGACAGACCAGCTAGATCTACTGTCTCTATTATATTATGACAGACCAGCTAGATCTACTGTCTCTATTATATTATGACAGACCAGCTAGATCTACTGTCTCTATTATATTATGACAGACCAGCTAGATCTACTGTCTCTATTATATTATGACAGACCAGCTAGATCTACTGTCTCTATTATATTATGACAGACCAGCTAGATCTACTGTCTCTATTATATTATGACAGACCAGCTAGATCTACTGTCTCTATTATATTATGACAGACCAGCTAGATCTACTGTCTCTATTATATTATGACAGACCAGCTAGATCTACTGTCTCTATTATATTATGACAGACCAGCTAGATCTACTGTCTCTATTATATTATGACAGACCAGCTAGATCTACTGTCTCTATTATATTATGACAGACCAGCTAGATCTACTGTCTCTATTATATTATGACAGACCAGCTAGATCTACTGTCTCTATTATATTATGACAGACCAGCTAGATCTACTGTCTCTATTATATTATGACAGACCAGCTAGATCTACTGTCTCTATTATATTATGACAGACCAGCTAGATCTACTGTCTCTATTATATTATGACAGACCAGCTAGATCTACTGTCTCTATTATATTATGACAGACCAGCTAGATCTACTGTCTCTATTATATTATGACAGACCAGCTAGATCTACTGTCTCTATTATATTATGACAGACCAGCTAGATCTACTGTCTCTATTATATTATGACAGACCAGCTAGATCTACTGTCTCTATTATATTATGACAGACCAGCTAGATCTACTGTCTCTATTATATTATGACAGACCAGCTAGATCTACTGTCTCTATTATATTATGACAGACCAGCTAGATCTACTGTCTCTATTATATTATGACAGACCAGCTAGATCTACTGTCTCTATTATATTATGACAGACCAGCTAGATCTACTGTCTCTATTATATTATGACAGACCAGCTAGATCTACTGTCTCTATTATATTATGACAGACCAGCTAGATCTACTGTCTCTATTATATTATGACAGACCAGCTAGATCTACTGTCTCTATTATATTATGACAGACCAGCTAGATCTACTGTCTCTATTATATTATGACAGACCAGCTAGATCTACTGTCTCTATTATATTATGACAGACCAGCTAGATCTACTGTCTCTATTATATTATGACAGACCAGCTAGATCTACTGTCTCTATTATATTATGACAGACCAGCTAGATCTACTGTCTCTATTATATTATGACAGACCAGCTAGATCTACTGTCTCTATTATATTATGACAGACCAGCTAGATCTACTGTCTCTATTATATTATGACAGACCAGCTAGATCTACTGTCTCTATTATATTATGACAGACCAGCTAGATCTACTGTCTCTATTATATTATGACAGACCAGCTAGATCTACTGTCTCTATTATATTATGACAGACCAGCTAGATCTACTGTCTCTATTATATTATGACAGACCAGCTAGATCTACTGTCTCTATTATATTATGACAGACCAGCTAGATCTACTGTCTCTATTATATTATGACAGACCAGCTAGATCTACTGTCTCTATTATATTATGACAGACCAGCTAGATCTACTGTCTCTATTATATTATGACAGACCAGCTAGATCTACTGTCTCTATTATATTATGACAGACCAGCTAGATCTACTGTCTCTATTATATTATGACAGACCAGCTAGATCTACTGTCTCTATTATATTATGACAGACCAGCTAGATCTACTGTCTCTATTATATTATGACAGACCAGCTAGATCTACTGTCTCTATTATATTATGACAGACCAGCTAGATCTACTGTCTCTATTATATTATGACAGACCAGCTAGATCTACTGTCTCTATTATATTATGACAGACCAGCTAGATCTACTGTCTCTATTATATTATGACAGACCAGCTAGATCTACTGTCTCTATTATATTATGACAGACCAGCTAGATCTACTGTCTCTATTATATTATGACAGACCAGCTAGATCTACTGTCTCTATTATATTATGACAGACCAGCTAGATCTACTGTCTCTATTATATTATGACAGACCAGCTAGATCTACTGTCTCTATTATATTATGACAGACCAGCTAGATCTACTGTCTCTATTATATTATGACAGACCAGCTAGATCTACTGTCTCTATTATATTATGACAGACCAGCTAGATCTACTGTCTCTATTATATTATGACAGACCAGCTAGATCTACTGTCTCTATTATATTATGACAGACCAGCTAGATCTACTGTCTCTATTATATTATGACAGACCAGCTAGATCTACTGTCTCTATTATATTATGACAGACCAGCTAGATCTACTGTCTCTATTATATTATGACAGACCAGCTAGATCTACTGTCTCTATTATATTATGACAGACCAGCTAGATCTACTGTCTCTATTATATTATGACAGACCAGCTAGATCTACTGTCTCTATTATATTATGACAGACCAGCTAGATCTACTGTCTCTATTATATTATGACAGACCAGCTAGATCTACTGTCTCTATTATATTATGACAGACCAGCTAGATCTACTGTCTCTATTATATTATGACAGACCAGCTAGATCTACTGTCTCTATTATATTATGACAGACCAGCTAGATCTACTGTCTCTATTATATTATGACAGACCAGCTAGATCTACTGTCTCTATTATATTATGACAGACCAGCTAGATCTACTGTCTCTATTATATTATGACAGACCAGCTAGATCTACTGTCTCTATTATATTATGACAGACCAGCTAGATCTACTGTCTCTATTATATTATGACAGACCAGCTAGATCTACTGTCTCTATTATATTATGACAGACCAGCTAGATCTACTGTCTCTATTATATTATGACAGACCAGCTAGATCTACTGTCTCTATTATATTATGACAGACCAGCTAGATCTACTGTCTCTATTATATTATGACAGACCAGCTAGATCTACTGTCTCTATTATATTATGACAGACCAGCTAGATCTACTGTCTCTATTATATTATGACAGACCAGCTAGATCTACTGTCTCTATTATATTATGACAGACCAGCTAGATCTACTGTCTCTATTATATTATGACAGACCAGCTAGATCTACTGTCTCTATTATATTATGACAGACCAGCTAGATCTACTGTCTCTATTATATTATGACAGACCAGCTAGATCTACTGTCTCTATTATATTATGACAGACCAGCTAGATCTACTGTCTCTATTATATTATGACAGACCAGCTAGATCTACTGTCTCTATTATATTATGACAGACCAGCTAGATCTACTGTCTCTATTATATTATGACAGACCAGCTAGATCTACTGTCTCTATTATATTATGACAGACCAGCTAGATCTACTGTCTCTATTATATTATGACAGACCAGCTAGATCTACTGTCTCTATTATATTATGACAGACCAGCTAGATCTACTGTCTCTATTATATTATGACAGACCAGCTAGATCTACTGTCTCTATTATATTATGACAGACCAGCTAGATCTACTGTCTCTATTATATTATGACAGACCAGCTAGATCTACTGTCTCTATTATATTATGACAGACCAGCTAGATCTACTGTCTCTATTATATTATGACAGACCAGCTAGATCTACTGTCTCTATTATATTATGACAGACCAGCTAGATCTACTGTCTCTATTATATTATGACAGACCAGCTAGATCTACTGTCTCTATTATATTATGACAGACCAGCTAGATCTACTGTCTCTATTATATTATGACAGACCAGCTAGATCTACTGTCTCTATTATATTATGACAGACCAGCTAGATCTACTGTCTCTATTATATTATGACAGACCAGCTAGATCTACTGTCTCTATTATATTATGACAGACCAGCTAGATCTACTGTCTCTATTATATTATGACAGACCAGCTAGATCTACTGTCTCTATTATATTATGACAGACCAGCTAGATCTACTGTCTCTATTATATTATGACAGACCAGCTAGATCTACTGTCTCTATTATATTATGACAGACCAGCTAGATCTACTGTCTCTATTATATTATGACAGACCAGCTAGATCTACTGTCTCTATTATATTATGACAGACCAGCTAGATCTACTGTCTCTATTATATTATGACAGACCAGCTAGATCTACTGTCTCTATTATATTATGACAGACCAGCTAGATCTACTGTCTCTATTATATTATGACAGACCAGCTAGATCTACTGTCTCTATTATATTATGACAGACCAGCTAGATCTACTGTCTCTATTATATTATGACAGACCAGCTAGATCTACTGTCTCTATTATATTATGACAGACCAGCTAGATCTACTGTCTCTATTATATTATGACAGACCAGCTAGATCTACTGTCTCTATTATATTATGACAGACCAGCTAGATCTACTGTCTCTATTATATTATGACAGACCAGCTAGATCTACTGTCTCTATTATATTATGACAGACCAGCTAGATCTACTGTCTCTATTATATTATGACAGACCAGCTAGATCTACTGTCTCTATTATATTATGACAGACCAGCTAGATCTACTGTCTCTATTATATTATGACAGACCAGCTAGATCTACTGTCTCTATTATATTATGACAGACCAGCTAGATCTACTGTCTCTATTATATTATGACAGACCAGCTAGATCTACTGTCTCTATTATATTATGACAGACCAGCTAGATCTACTGTCTCTATTATATTATGACAGACCAGCTAGATCTACTGTCTCTATTATATTATGACAGACCAGCTAGATCTACTGTCTCTATTATATTATGACAGACCAGCTAGATCTACTGTCTCTATTATATTATGACAGACCAGCTAGATCTACTGTCTCTATTATATTATGACAGACCAGCTAGATCTACTGTCTCTATTATATTATGACAGACCAGCTAGATCTACTGTCTCTATTATATTATGACAGACCAGCTAGATCTACTGTCTCTATTATATTATGACAGACCAGCTAGATCTACTGTCTCTATTATATTATGACAGACCAGCTAGATCTACTGTCTCTATTATATTATGACAGACCAGCTAGATCTACTGTCTCTATTATATTATGACAGACCAGCTAGATCTACTGTCTCTATTATATTATGACAGACCAGCTAGATCTACTGTCTCTATTATATTATGACAGACCAGCTAGATCTACTGTCTCTATTATATTATGACAGACCAGCTAGATCTACTGTCTCTATTATATTATGACAGACCAGCTAGATCTACTGTCTCTATTATATTATGACAGACCAGCTAGATCTACTGTCTCTATTATATTATGACAGACCAGCTAGATCTACTGTCTCTATTATATTATGACAGACCAGCTAGATCTACTGTCTCTATTATATTATGACAGACCAGCTAGATCTACTGTCTCTATTATATTATGACAGACCAGCTAGATCTACTGTCTCTATTATATTATGACAGACCAGCTAGATCTACTGTCTCTATTATATTATGACAGACCAGCTAGATCTACTGTCTCTATTATATTATGACAGACCAGCTAGATCTACTGTCTCTATTATATTATGACAGACCAGCTAGATCTACTGTCTCTATTATATTATGACAGACCAGCTAGATCTACTGTCTCTATTATATTATGACAGACCAGCTAGATCTACTGTCTCTATTATATTATGACAGACCAGCTAGATCTACTGTCTCTATTATATTATGACAGACCAGCTAGATCTACTGTCTCTATTATATTATGACAGACCAGCTAGATCTACTGTCTCTATTATATTATGACAGACCAGCTAGATCTACTGTCTCTATTATATTATGACAGACCAGCTAGATCTACTGTCTCTATTATATTATGACAGACCAGCTAGATCTACTGTCTCTATTATATTATGACAGACCAGCTAGATCTACTGTCTCTATTATATTATGACAGACCAGCTAGATCTACTGTCTCTATTATATTATGACAGACCAGCTAGATCTACTGTCTCTATTATATTATGACAGACCAGCTAGATCTACTGTCTCTATTATATTATGACAGACCAGCTAGATCTACTGTCTCTATTATATTATGACAGACCAGCTAGATCTACTGTCTCTATTATATTATGACAGACCAGCTAGATCTACTGTCTCTATTATATTATGACAGACCAGCTAGATCTACTGTCTCTATTATATTATGACAGACCAGCTAGATCTACTGTCTCTATTATATTATGACAGACCAGCTAGATCTACTGTCTCTATTATATTATGACAGACCAGCTAGATCTACTGTCTCTATTATATTATGACAGACCAGCTAGATCTACTGTCTCTATTATATTATGACAGACCAGCTAGATCTACTGTCTCTATTATATTATGACAGACCAGCTAGATCTACTGTCTCTATTATATTATGACAGACCAGCTAGATCTACTGTCTCTATTATATTATGACAGACCAGCTAGATCTACTGTCTCTATTATATTATGACAGACCAGCTAGATCTACTGTCTCTATTATATTATGACAGACCAGCTAGATCTACTGTCTCTATTATATTATGACAGACCAGCTAGATCTACTGTCTCTATTATATTATGACAGACCAGCTAGATCTACTGTCTCTATTATATTATGACAGACCAGCTAGATCTACTGTCTCTATTATATTATGACAGACCAGCTAGATCTACTGTCTCTATTATATTATGACAGACCAGCTAGATCTACTGTCTCTATTATATTATGACAGACCAGCTAGATCTACTGTCTCTATTATATTATGACAGACCAGCTAGATCTACTGTCTCTATTATATTATGACAGACCAGCTAGATCTACTGTCTCTATTATATTATGACAGACCAGCTAGATCTACTGTCTCTATTATATTATGACAGACCAGCTAGATCTACTGTCTCTATTATATTATGACAGACCAGCTAGATCTACTGTCTCTATTATATTATGACAGACCAGCTAGATCTACTGTCTCTATTATATTATGACAGACCAGCTAGATCTACTGTCTCTATTATATTATGACAGACCAGCTAGATCTACTGTCTCTATTATATTATGACAGACCAGCTAGATCTACTGTCTCTATTATATTATGACAGACCAGCTAGATCTACTGTCTCTATTATATTATGACAGACCAGCTAGATCTACTGTCTCTATTATATTATGACAGACCAGCTAGATCTACTGTCTCTATTATATTATGACAGACCAGCTAGATCTACTGTCTCTATTATATTATGACAGACCAGCTAGATCTACTGTCTCTATTATATTATGACAGACCAGCTAGATCTACTGTCTCTATTATATTATGACAGACCAGCTAGATCTACTGTCTCTATTATATTATGACAGACCAGCTAGATCTACTGTCTCTATTATATTATGACAGACCAGCTAGATCTACTGTCTCTATTATATTATGACAGACCAGCTAGATCTACTGTCTCTATTATATTATGACAGACCAGCTAGATCTACTGTCTCTATTATATTATGACAGACCAGCTAGATCTACTGTCTCTATTATATTATGACAGACCAGCTAGATCTACTGTCTCTATTATATTATGACAGACCAGCTAGATCTACTGTCTCTATTATATTATGACAGACCAGCTAGATCTACTGTCTCTATTATATTATGACAGACCAGCTAGATCTACTGTCTCTATTATATTATGACAGACCAGCTAGATCTACTGTCTCTATTATATTATGACAGACCAGCTAGATCTACTGTCTCTATTATATTATGACAGACCAGCTAGATCTACTGTCTCTATTATATTATGACAGACCAGCTAGATCTACTGTCTCTATTATATTATGACAGACCAGCTAGATCTACTGTCTCTATTATATTATGACAGACCAGCTAGATCTACTGTCTCTATTATATTATGACAGACCAGCTAGATCTACTGTCTCTATTATATTATGACAGACCAGCTAGATCTACTGTCTCTATTATATTATGACAGACCAGCTAGATCTACTGTCTCTATTATATTATGACAGACCAGCTAGATCTACTGTCTCTATTATATTATGACAGACCAGCTAGATCTACTGTCTCTATTATATTATGACAGACCAGCTAGATCTACTGTCTCTATTATATTATGACAGACCAGCTAGATCTACTGTCTCTATTATATTATGACAGACCAGCTAGATCTACTGTCTCTATTATATTATGACAGACCAGCTAGATCTACTGTCTCTATTATATTATGACAGACCAGCTAGATCTACTGTCTCTATTATATTATGACAGACCAGCTAGATCTACTGTCTCTATTATATTATGACAGACCAGCTAGATCTACTGTCTCTATTATATTATGACAGACCAGCTAGATCTACTGTCTCTATTATATTATGACAGACCAGCTAGATCTACTGTCTCTATTATATTATGACAGACCAGCTAGATCTACTGTCTCTATTATATTATGACAGACCAGCTAGATCTACTGTCTCTATTATATTATGACAGACCAGCTAGATCTACTGTCTCTATTATATTATGACAGACCAGCTAGATCTACTGTCTCTATTATATTATGACAGACCAGCTAGATCTACTGTCTCTATTATATTATGACAGACCAGCTAGATCTACTGTCTCTATTATATTATGACAGACCAGCTAGATCTACTGTCTCTATTATATTATGACAGACCAGCTAGATCTACTGTCTCTATTATATTATGACAGACCAGCTAGATCTACTGTCTCTATTATATTATGACAGACCAGCTAGATCTACTGTCTCTATTATATATGACAGACAGCTAGATCTAGCTGTCTGTCATAATATAATAGAGACAGTAGATCTAGCTGGTCTGTCATAATATAATAGAGACAGTAGATCTAGCTGGTCTGTCATAATATAATAGAGACAGTAGATCTAGCTGGTCTGTCATAATATAATAGAGACAGTAGATCTAGCTGGTCTGTCATAATATAATAGAGACAGTAGATCTAGCTGGTCTGTCATAATATAATAGAGACAGTAGATCTAGCTGGTCTGTCATAATATAATAGAGACAGTAGATCTAGCTGGTCTGTCATAATATAATAGAGACAGTAGATCTAGCTGGTCTGTCATAATATAATAGAGACAGTAGATCTAGCTGGTCTGTCATAATATAATAGAGACAGTAGATCTAGCTGGTCTGTCATAATATAATAGAGACAGTAGATCTAGCTGGTCTGTCATAATATAATAGAGACAGTAGATCTAGCTGGTCTGTCATAATATAATAGAGACAGTAGATCTAGCTGGTCTGTCATAATATAATAGAGACAGTAGATCTAGCTGGTCTGTCATAATATAATAGAGACAGTAGATCTAGCTGGTCTGTCATAATATAATAGAGACAGTAGATCTAGCTGGTCTGTCATAATATAATAGAGACAGTAGATCTAGCTGGTCTGTCATAATATAATAGAGACAGTAGATCTAGCTGGTCTGTCATAATATAATAGAGACAGTAGATCTAGCTGGTCTGTCATAATATAATAGAGACAGTAGATCTAGCTGGTCTGTCATAATATAATAGAGACAGTAGATCTAGCTGGTCTGTCATAATATAATAGAGACAGTAGATCTAGCTGGTCTGTCATAATATAATAGAGACAGTAGATCTAGCTGGTCTGTCATAATATAATAGAGACAGTAGATCTAGCTGGTCTGTCATAATATAATAGAGACAGTAGATCTAGCTGGTCTGTCATAATATAATAGAGACAGTAGATCTAGCTGGTCTGTCATAATATAATAGAGACAGTAGATCTAGCTGGTCTGTCATAATATAATAGAGACAGTAGATCTAGCTGGTCTGTCATAATATAATAGAGACAGTAGATCTAGCTGGTCTGTCATAATATAATAGAGACAGTAGATCTAGCTGGTCTGTCATAATATAATAGAGACAGTAGATCTAGCTGGTCTGTCATAATATAATAGAGACAGTAGATCTAGCTGGTCTGTCATAATATAATAGAGACAGTAGATCTAGCTGGTCTGTCATAATATAATAGAGACAGTAGATCTAGCTGGTCTGTCATAATATAATAGAGACAGTAGATCTAGCTGGTCTGTCATAATATAATAGAGACAGTAGATCTAGCTGGTCTGTCATAATATAATAGAGACAGTAGATCTAGCTGGTCTGTCATAATATAATAGAGACAGTAGATCTAGCTGGTCTGTCATAATATAATAGAGACAGTAGATCTAGCTGGTCTGTCATAATATAATAGAGACAGTAGATCTAGCTGGTCTGTCATAATATAATAGAGACAGTAGATCTAGCTGGTCTGTCATAATATAATAGAGACAGTAGATCTAGCTGGTCTGTCATAATATAATAGAGACAGTAGATCTAGCTGGTCTGTCATAATATAATAGAGACAGTAGATCTAGCTGGTCTGTCATAATATAATAGAGACAGTAGATCTAGCTGGTCTGTCATAATATAATAGAGACAGTAGATCTAGCTGGTCTGTCATAATATAATAGAGACAGTAGATCTAGCTGGTCTGTCATAATATAATAGAGACAGTAGATCTAGCTGGTCTGTCATAATATAATAGAGACAGTAGATCTAGCTGGTCTGTCATAATATAATAGAGACAGTAGATCTAGCTGGTCTGTCATAATATAATAGAGACAGTAGATCTAGCTGGTCTGTCATAATATAATAGAGACAGTAGATCTAGCTGGTCTGTCATAATATAATAGAGACAGTAGATCTAGCTGGTCTGTCATAATATAATAGAGACAGTAGATCTAGCTGGTCTGTCATAATATAATAGAGACAGTAGATCTAGCTGGTCTGTCATAATATAATAGAGACAGTAGATCTAGCTGGTCTGTCATAATATAATAGAGACAGTAGATCTAGCTGGTCTGTCATAATATAATAGAGACAGTAGATCTAGCTGGTCTGTCATAATATAATAGAGACAGTAGATCTAGCTGGTCTGTCATAATATAATAGAGACAGTAGATCTAGCTGGTCTGTCATAATATAATAGAGACAGTAGATCTAGCTGGTCTGTCATAATATAATAGAGACAGTAGATCTAGCTGGTCTGTCATAATATAATAGAGACAGTAGATCTAGCTGGTCTGTCATAATATAATAGAGACAGTAGATCTAGCTGGTCTGTCATAATATAATAGAGACAGTAGATCTAGCTGGTCTGTCATAATATAATAGAGACAGTAGATCTAGCTGGTCTGTCATAATATAATAGAGACAGTAGATCTAGCTGGTCTGTCATAATATAATAGAGACAGTAGATCTAGCTGGTCTGTCATAATATAATAGAGACAGTAGATCTAGCTGGTCTGTCATAATATAATAGAGACAGTAGATCTAGCTGGTCTGTCATAATATAATAGAGACAGTAGATCTAGCTGGTCTGTCATAATATAATAGAGACAGTAGATCTAGCTGGTCTGTCATAATATAATAGAGACAGTAGATCTAGCTGGTCTGTCATAATATAATAGAGACAGTAGATCTAGCTGGTCTGTCATAATATAATAGAGACAGTAGATCTAGCTGGTCTGTCATAATATAATAGAGACAGTAGATCTAGCTGGTCTGTCATAATATAATAGAGACAGTAGATCTAGCTGGTCTGTCATAATATAATAGAGACAGTAGATCTAGCTGGTCTGTCATAATATAATAGAGACAGTAGATCTAGCTGGTCTGTCATAATATAATAGAGACAGTAGATCTAGCTGGTCTGTCATAATATAATAGAGACAGTAGATCTAGCTGGTCTGTCATAATATAATAGAGACAGTAGATCTAGCTGGTCTGTCATAATATAATAGAGACAGTAGATCTAGCTGGTCTGTCATAATATAATAGAGACAGTAGATCTAGCTGGTCTGTCATAATATAATAGAGACAGTAGATCTAGCTGGTCTGTCATAATATAATAGAGACAGTAGATCTAGCTGGTCTGTCATAATATAATAGAGACAGTAGATCTAGCTGGTCTGTCATAATATAATAGAGACAGTAGATCTAGCTGGTCTGTCATAATATAATAGAGACAGTAGATCTAGCTGGTCTGTCATAATATAATAGAGACAGTAGATCTAGCTGGTCTGTCATAATATAATAGAGACAGTAGATCTAGCTGGTCTGTCATAATATAATAGAGACAGTAGATCTAGCTGGTCTGTCATAATATAATAGAGACAGTAGATCTAGCTGGTCTGTCATAATATAATAGAGACAGTAGATCTAGCTGGTCTGTCATAATATAATAGAGACAGTAGATCTAGCTGGTCTGTCATAATATAATAGAGACAGTAGATCTAGCTGGTCTGTCATAATATAATAGAGACAGTAGATCTAGCTGGTCTGTCATAATATAATAGAGACAGTAGATCTAGCTGGTCTGTCATAATATAATAGAGACAGTAGATCTAGCTGGTCTGTCATAATATAATAGAGACAGTAGATCTAGCTGGTCTGTCATAATATAATAGAGACAGTAGATCTAGCTGGTCTGTCATAATATAATAGAGACAGTAGATCTAGCTGGTCTGTCATAATATAATAGAGACAGTAGATCTAGCTGGTCTGTCATAATATAATAGAGACAGTAGATCTAGCTGGTCTGTCATAATATAATAGAGACAGTAGATCTAGCTGGTCTGTCATAATATAATAGAGACAGTAGATCTAGCTGGTCTGTCATAATATAATAGAGACAGTAGATCTAGCTGGTCTGTCATAATATAATAGAGACAGTAGATCTAGCTGGTCTGTCATAATATAATAGAGACAGTAGATCTAGCTGGTCTGTCATAATATAATAGAGACAGTAGATCTAGCTGGTCTGTCATAATATAATAGAGACAGTAGATCTAGCTGGTCTGTCATAATATAATAGAGACAGTAGATCTAGCTGGTCTGTCATAATATAATAGAGACAGTAGATCTAGCTGGTCTGTCATAATATAATAGAGACAGTAGATCTAGCTGGTCTGTCATAATATAATAGAGACAGTAGATCTAGCTGGTCTGTCATAATATAATAGAGACAGTAGATCTAGCTGGTCTGTCATAATATAATAGAGACAGTAGATCTAGCTGGTCTGTCATAATATAATAGAGACAGTAGATCTAGCTGGTCTGTCATAATATAATAGAGACAGTAGATCTAGCTGGTCTGTCATAATATAATAGAGACAGTAGATCTAGCTGGTCTGTCATAATATAATAGAGACAGTAGATCTAGCTGGTCTGTCATAATATAATAGAGACAGTAGATCTAGCTGGTCTGTCATAATATAATAGAGACAGTAGATCTAGCTGGTCTGTCATAATATAATAGAGACAGTAGATCTAGCTGGTCTGTCATAATATAATAGAGACAGTAGATCTAGCTGGTCTGTCATAATATAATAGAGACAGTAGATCTAGCTGGTCTGTCATAATATAATAGAGACAGTAGATCTAGCTGGTCTGTCATAATATAATAGAGACAGTAGATCTAGCTGGTCTGTCATAATATAATAGAGACAGTAGATCTAGCTGGTCTGTCATAATATAATAGAGACAGTAGATCTAGCTGGTCTGTCATAATATAATAGAGACAGTAGATCTAGCTGGTCTGTCATAATATAATAGAGACAGTAGATCTAGCTGGTCTGTCATAATATAATAGAGACAGTAGATCTAGCTGGTCTGTCATAATATAATAGAGACAGTAGATCTAGCTGGTCTGTCATAATATAATAGAGACAGTAGATCTAGCTGGTCTGTCATAATATAATAGAGACAGTAGATCTAGCTGGTCTGTCATAATATAATAGAGACAGTAGATCTAGCTGGTCTGTCATAATATAATAGAGACAGTAGATCTAGCTGGTCTGTCATAATATAATAGAGACAGTAGATCTAGCTGGTCTGTCATAATATAATAGAGACAGTAGATCTAGCTGGTCTGTCATAATATAATAGAGACAGTAGATCTAGCTGGTCTGTCATAATATAATAGAGACAGTAGATCTAGCTGGTCTGTCATAATATAATAGAGACAGTAGATCTAGCTGGTCTGTCATAATATAATAGAGACAGTAGATCTAGCTGGTCTGTCATAATATAATAGAGACAGTAGATCTAGCTGGTCTGTCATAATATAATAGAGACAGTAGATCTAGCTGGTCTGTCATAATATAATAGAGACAGTAGATCTAGCTGGTCTGTCATAATATAATAGAGACAGTAGATCTAGCTGGTCTGTCATAATATAATAGAGACAGTAGATCTAGCTGGTCTGTCATAATATAATAGAGACAGTAGATCTAGCTGGTCTGTCATAATATAATAGAGACAGTAGATCTAGCTGGTCTGTCATAATATAATAGAGACAGTAGATCTAGCTGGTCTGTCATAATATAATAGAGACAGTAGATCTAGCTGGTCTGTCATAATATAATAGAGACAGTAGATCTAGCTGGTCTGTCATAATATAATAGAGACAGTAGATCTAGCTGGTCTGTCATAATATAATAGAGACAGTAGATCTAGCTGGTCTGTCATAATATAATAGAGACAGTAGATCTAGCTGGTCTGTCATAATATAATAGAGACAGTAGATCTAGCTGGTCTGTCATAATATAATAGAGACAGTAGATCTAGCTGGTCTGTCATAATATAATAGAGACAGTAGATCTAGCTGGTCTGTCATAATATAATAGAGACAGTAGATCTAGCTGGTCTGTCATAATATAATAGAGACAGTAGATCTAGCTGGTCTGTCATAATATAATAGAGACAGTAGATCTAGCTGGTCTGTCATAATATAATAGAGACAGTAGATCTAGCTGGTCTGTCATAATATAATAGAGACAGTAGATCTAGCTGGTCTGTCATAATATAATAGAGACAGTAGATCTAGCTGGTCTGTCATAATATAATAGAGACAGTAGATCTAGCTGGTCTGTCATAATATAATAGAGACAGTAGATCTAGCTGGTCTGTCATAATATAATAGAGACAGTAGATCTAGCTGGTCTGTCATAATATAATAGAGACAGTAGATCTAGCTGGTCTGTCATAATATAATAGAGACAGTAGATCTAGCTGGTCTGTCATAATATAATAGAGACAGTAGATCTAGCTGGTCTGTCATAATATAATAGAGACAGTAGATCTAGCTGGTCTGTCATAATATAATAGAGACAGTAGATCTAGCTGGTCTGTCATAATATAATAGAGACAGTAGATCTAGCTGGTCTGTCATAATATAATAGAGACAGTAGATCTAGCTGGTCTGTCATAATATAATAGAGACAGTAGATCTAGCTGGTCTGTCATAATATAATAGAGACAGTAGATCTAGCTGGTCTGTCATAATATAATAGAGACAGTAGATCTAGCTGGTCTGTCATAATATAATAGAGACAGTAGATCTAGCTGGTCTGTCATAATATAATAGAGACAGTAGATCTAGCTGGTCTGTCATAATATAATAGAGACAGTAGATCTAGCTGGTCTGTCATAATATAATAGAGACAGTAGATCTAGCTGGTCTGTCATAATATAATAGAGACAGTAGATCTAGCTGGTCTGTCATAATATAATAGAGACAGTAGATCTAGCTGGTCTGTCATAATATAATAGAGACAGTAGATCTAGCTGGTCTGTCATAATATAATAGAGACAGTAGATCTAGCTGGTCTGTCATAATATAATAGAGACAGTAGATCTAGCTGGTCTGTCATAATATAATAGAGACAGTAGATCTAGCTGGTCTGTCATAATATAATAGAGACAGTAGATCTAGCTGGTCTGTCATAATATAATAGAGACAGTAGATCTAGCTGGTCTGTCATAATATAATAGAGACAGTAGATCTAGCTGGTCTGTCATAATATAATAGAGACAGTAGATCTAGCTGGTCTGTCATAATATAATAGAGACAGTAGATCTAGCTGGTCTGTCATAATATAATAGAGACAGTAGATCTAGCTGGTCTGTCATAATATAATAGAGACAGTAGATCTAGCTGGTCTGTCATAATATAATAGAGACAGTAGATCTAGCTGGTCTGTCATAATATAATAGAGACAGTAGATCTAGCTGGTCTGTCATAATATAATAGAGACAGTAGATCTAGCTGGTCTGTCATAATATAATAGAGACAGTAGATCTAGCTGGTCTGTCATAATATAATAGAGACAGTAGATCTAGCTGGTCTGTCATAATATAATAGAGACAGTAGATCTAGCTGGTCTGTCATAATATAATAGAGACAGTAGATCTAGCTGGTCTGTCATAATATAATAGAGACAGTAGATCTAGCTGGTCTGTCATAATATAATAGAGACAGTAGATCTAGCTGGTCTGTCATAATATAATAGAGACAGTAGATCTAGCTGGTCTGTCATAATATAATAGAGACAGTAGATCTAGCTGGTCTGTCATAATATAATAGAGACAGTAGATCTAGCTGGTCTGTCATAATATAATAGAGACAGTAGATCTAGCTGGTCTGTCATAATATAATAGAGACAGTAGATCTAGCTGGTCTGTCATAATATAATAGAGACAGTAGATCTAGCTGGTCTGTCATAATATAATAGAGACAGTAGATCTAGCTGGTCTGTCATAATATAATAGAGACAGTAGATCTAGCTGGTCTGTCATAATATAATAGAGACAGTAGATCTAGCTGGTCTGTCATAATATAATAGAGACAGTAGATCTAGCTGGTCTGTCATAATATAATAGAGACAGTAGATCTAGCTGGTCTGTCATAATATAATAGAGACAGTAGATCTAGCTGGTCTGTCATAATATAATAGAGACAGTAGATCTAGCTGGTCTGTCATAATATAATAGAGACAGTAGATCTAGCTGGTCTGTCATAATATAATAGAGACAGTAGATCTAGCTGGTCTGTCATAATATAATAGAGACAGTAGATCTAGCTGGTCTGTCATAATATAATAGAGACAGTAGATCTAGCTGGTCTGTCATAATATAATAGAGACAGTAGATCTAGCTGGTCTGTCATAATATAATAGAGACAGTAGATCTAGCTGGTCTGTCATAATATAATAGAGACAGTAGATCTAGCTGGTCTGTCATAATATAATAGAGACAGTAGATCTAGCTGGTCTGTCATAATATAATAGAGACAGTAGATCTAGCTGGTCTGTCATAATATAATAGAGACAGTAGATCTAGCTGGTCTGTCATAATATAATAGAGACAGTAGATCTAGCTGGTCTGTCATAATATAATAGAGACAGTAGATCTAGCTGGTCTGTCATAATATAATAGAGACAGTAGATCTAGCTGGTCTGTCATAATATAATAGAGACAGTAGATCTAGCTGGTCTGTCATAATATAATAGAGACAGTAGATCTAGCTGGTCTGTCATAATATAATAGAGACAGTAGATCTAGCTGGTCTGTCATAATATAATAGAGACAGTAGATCTAGCTGGTCTGTCATAATATAATAGAGACAGTAGATCTAGCTGGTCTGTCATAATATAATAGAGACAGTAGATCTAGCTGGTCTGTCATAATATAATAGAGACAGTAGATCTAGCTGGTCTGTCATAATATAATAGAGACAGTAGATCTAGCTGGTCTGTCATAATATAATAGAGACAGTAGATCTAGCTGGTCTGTCATAATATAATAGAGACAGTAGATCTAGCTGGTCTGTCATAATATAATAGAGACAGTAGATCTAGCTGGTCTGTCATAATATAATAGAGACAGTAGATCTAGCTGGTCTGTCATAATATAATAGAGACAGTAGATCTAGCTGGTCTGTCATAATATAATAGAGACAGTAGATCTAGCTGGTCTGTCATAATATAA
Source organism: Oncorhynchus kisutch (assembly GCF_002021735.2). Taxonomy (NCBI): domain Eukaryota; kingdom Metazoa; phylum Chordata; class Actinopteri; order Salmoniformes; family Salmonidae; genus Oncorhynchus; species Oncorhynchus kisutch. Next base: position 20,251 of record NW_022262486.1, read on the forward strand.
TAGAGACAGTAGATCTAGCTGGTCTGTCATAATATAATAGAGACAGTAGATCTAGCTGGTCTGTCATAATATAATAGAGACAGTAGATCTAGCTGGTCTGTCATAATATAATAGAGACAGTAGATCTAGCTGGTCTGTCATAATATAATAGAGACAGTAGATCTAGCTGGTCTGTCATAATATAATAGAGACAGTAGATCTAGCTGGTCTGTCATAATATAATAGAGACAGTAGATCTAGCTGGTCTGTCATAATATAATAGAGACAGTAGATCTAGCTGGTCTGTCATAATATAATAGAGACAGTAGATCTAGCTGGTCTGTCATAATATAATAGAGACAGTAGATCTAGCTGGTCTGTCATAATATAATAGAGACAGTAGATCTAGCTGGTCTGTCATAATATAATAGAGACAGTAGATCTAGCTGGTCTGTCATAATATAATAGAGACAGTAGATCTAGCTGGTCTGTCATAATATAATAGAGACAGTAGATCTAGCTGGTCTGTCATAATATAATAGAGACAGTAGATCTAGCTGGTCTGTCATAATATAATAGAGACAGTAGATCTAGCTGGTCTGTCATAATATAATAGAGACAGTAGATCTAGCTGGTCTGTCATAATATAATAGAGACAGTAGATCTAGCTGGTCTGTCATAATATAATAGAGACAGTAGATCTAGCTGGTCTGTCATAATATAATAGAGACAGTAGATCTAGCTGGTCTGTCATAATATAATAGAGACAGTAGATCTAGCTGGTCTGTCATAATATAATAGAGACAGTAGATCTAGCTGGTCTGTCATAATATAATAGAGACAGTAGATCTAGCTGGTCTGTCATAATATAATAGAGACAGTAGATCTAGCTGGTCTGTCATAATATAATAGAGACAGTAGATCTAGCTGGTCTGTCATAATATAATAGAGACAGTAGATCTAGCTGGTCTGTCATAATATAATAGAGACAGTAGATCTAGCTGGTCTGTCATAATATAATAGAGACAGTAGATCTAGCTGGTCTGTCATAATATAATAGAGACAGTAGATCTAGCTGGTCTGTCATAATATAATAGAGACAGTAGATCTAGCTGGTCTGTCATAATATAATAGAGACAGTAGATCTAGCTGGTCTGTCATAATATAATAGAGACAGTAGATCTAGCTGGTCTGTCATAATATAATAGAGACAGTAGATCTAGCTGGTCTGTCATAATATAATAGAGACAGTAGATCTAGCTGGTCTGTCATAATATAATAGAGACAGTAGATCTAGCTGGTCTGTCATAATATAATAGAGACAGTAGATCTAGCTGGTCTGTCATAATATAATAGAGACAGTAGATCTAGCTGGTCTGTCATAATATAATAGAGACAGTAGATCTAGCTGGTCTGTCATAATATAATAGAGACAGTAGATCTAGCTGGTCTGTCATAATATAATAGAGACAGTAGATCTAGCTGGTCTGTCATAATATAATAGAGACAGTAGATCTAGCTGGTCTGTCATAATATAATAGAGACAGTAGATCTAGCTGGTCTGTCATAATATAATAGAGACAGTAGATCTAGCTGGTCTGTCATAATATAATAGAGACAGTAGATCTAGCTGGTCTGTCATAATATAATAGAGACAGTAGATCTAGCTGGTCTGTCATAATATAATAGAGACAGTAGATCTAGCTGGTCTGTCATAATATAATAGAGACAGTAGATCTAGCTGGTCTGTCATAATATAATAGAGACAGTAGATCTAGCTGGTCTGTCATAATATAATAGAGACAGTAGATCTAGCTGGTCTGTCATAATATAATAGAGACAGTAGATCTAGCTGGTCTGTCATAATATAATAGAGACAGTAGATCTAGCTGGTCTGTCATAATATAATAGAGACAGTAGATCTAGCTGGTCTGTCATAATATAATAGAGACAGTAGATCTAGCTGGTCTGTCATAATATAATAGAGACAGTAGATCTAGCTGGTCTGTCATAATATAATAGAGACAGTAGATCTAGCTGGTCTGTCATAATATAATAGAGACAGTAGATCTAGCTGGTCTGTCATAATATAATAGAGACAGTAGATCTAGCTGGTCTGTCATAATATAATAGAGACAGTAGATCTAGCTGGTCTGTCATAATATAATAGAGACAGTAGATCTAGCTGGTCTGTCATAATATAATAGAGACAGTAGATCTAGCTGGTCTGTCATAATATAATAGAGACAGTAGATCTAGCTGGTCTGTCATAATATAATAGAGACAGTAGATCTAGCTGGTCTCTATCATAATATGATAGACCAGTAGATCTAGCTGGTCTCTATTATAATATGATAGACCAGTAGATCTAGCTGTCTCTATTATATTATGACAGACAGCTAGATCTAGCTGGTCTGTATTATATATGACAGACAGCTAGATCTACTGTCTCTATTATATATGACAGACCAGCTAGATATACTGTCTCTATATTAATATGACAGACCAGCTAGATCTACTGTCTCTATTATAATATGACAGACCAGCTAGATCTACTGTCTCTATTATAATATGACAGACCAGCTAGATCTACTGTCTCTATTATAATATGACAGACCAGCTAGATCTACTGTCTCTATTATATTATGACAGACCAGCTAGATCTACTGTCTCTATTATATTATGACAGACCAGCTAGATCTACTGTCTCTATTATATATGACAGACCAGCTAGATCTACTGTCTCTATTATATTATGACAGACCAGCTAGATCTACTGTCTCTATTATAATATGACAGACCAGCTAGATCTACTGTCTCTATTATATTATGACAGACCAGCTAGATCTACTGTCTCTATTATATTATGACAGACCAGCTAGATCTACTGTCTCTATTATATTATGACAGACCAGCTAGATCTACTGTCTCTATTATATTATGACAGACCAGCTAGATCTACTGTCTCTATTATATATGACAGACCAGCTAGATCTACTGTCTCTATTATATTATGACAGACCAGCTAGATCTACTGTCTCTATTATATTATGACAGACCAGCTAGATCTACTGTCTCTATTATATATGACAGACCAGCTAGATCTACTGTCTCTATTATATTATGACAGACCAGCTAGATCTACTGTCTCTATTATATTATGACAGACCAGCTAGATCTACTGTCTCTATTATATTATGACAGACCAGCTAGATCTACTGTCTCTATTATATTATGACAGACCAGCTAGATCTACTGTCTCTATTATATTATGACAGACCAGCTAGATCTACTGTCTCTATTATATTATGACAGACCAGCTAGATCTACTGTCTCTATTATATTATGACAGACCAGCTAGATCTACTGTCTCTATTATATTATGACAGACCAGCTAGATCTACTGTCTCTATTATATTATGACAGACCAGCTAGATCTACTGTCTCTATTATATTATGACAGACCAGCTAGATCTACTGTCTCTATTATATTATGACAGACCAGCTAGATCTACTGTCTCTATTATATTATGACAGACCAGCTAGATCTACTGTCTCTATTATATTATGACAGACCAGCTAGATCTACTGTCTCTATTATATTATGACAGACCAGCTAGATCTACTGTCTCTATTATATTATGACAGACCAGCTAGATCTACTGTCTCTATTATATTATGACAGACCAGCTAGATCTACTGTCTCTATTATATTATGACAGACCAGCTAGATCTACTGTCTCTATTATATTATGACAGACCAGCTAGATCTACTGTCTCTATTATATTATGACAGACCAGCTAGATCTACTGTCTCTATTATATTATGACAGACCAGCTAGATCTACTGTCTCTATTATATTATGACAGACCAGCTAGATCTACTGTCTCTATTATATTATGACAGACCAGCTAGATCTACTGTCTCTATTATATTATGACAGACCAGCTAGATCTACTGTCTCTATTATATTATGACAGACCAGCTAGATCTACTGTCTCTATTATATTATGACAGACCAGCTAGATCTACTGTCTCTATTATATTATGACAGACCAGCTAGATCTACTGTCTCTATTATATTATGACAGACCAGCTAGATCTACTGTCTCTATTATATTATGACAGACCAGCTAGATCTACTGTCTCTATTATATTATGACAGACCAGCTAGATCTACTGTCTCTATTATATTATGACAGACCAGCTAGATCTACTGTCTCTATTATATTATGACAGACCAGCTAGATCTACTGTCTCTATTATATTATGACAGACCAGCTAGATCTACTGTCTCTATTATATTATGACAGACCAGCTAGATCTACTGTCTCTATTATATTATGACAGACCAGCTAGATCTACTGTCTCTATTATATTATGACAGACCAGCTAGATCTACTGTCTCTATTATATTATGACAGACCAGCTAGATCTACTGTCTCTATTATATTATGACAGACCAGCTAGATCTACTGTCTCTATTATATTATGACAGACCAGCTAGATCTACTGTCTCTATTATATTATGACAGACCAGCTAGATCTACTGTCTCTATTATATTATGACAGACCAGCTAGATCTACTGTCTCTATTATATTATGACAGACCAGCTAGATCTACTGTCTCTATTATATTATGACAGACCAGCTAGATCTACTGTCTCTATTATATTATGACAGACCAGCTAGATCTACTGTCTCTATTATATTATGACAGACCAGCTAGATCTACTGTCTCTATTATATTATGACAGACCAGCTAGATCTACTGTCTCTATTATATATGACAGACCAGCTAGATCTACTGTCTCTATTATATTATGACAGACCAGCTAGATCTACTGTCTCTATTATATTATGACAGACCAGCTAGATCTACTGTCTCTATTATATTATGACAGACCAGCTAGATCTACTGTCTCTATTATATTATGACAGACCAGCTAGATCTACTGTCTCTATTATATTATGACAGACCAGCTAGATCTACTGTCTCTATTATATTATGACAGACCAGCTAGATCTACTGTCTCTATTATATTATGACAGACCAGCTAGATCTACTGTCTCTATTATATTATGACAGACCAGCTAGATCTACTGTCTCTATTATATTATGACAGACCAGCTAGATCTACTGTCTCTATTATATTATGACAGACCAGCTAGATCTACTGTCTCTATTATATTATGACAGACCAGCTAGATCTACTGTCTCTATTATATTATGACAGACCAGCTAGATCTACTGTCTCTATTATATTATGACAGACCAGCTAGATCTACTGTCTCTATTATATTATGACAGACCAGCTAGATCTACTGTCTCTATTATATTATGACAGACCAGCTAGATCTACTGTCTCTATTATATTATGACAGACCAGCTAGATCTACTGTCTCTATTATATTATGACAGACCAGCTAGATCTACTGTCTCTATTATATTATGACAGACCAGCTAGATCTACTGTCTCTATTATATTATGACAGACCAGCTAGATCTACTGTCTCTATTATATTATGACAGACCAGCTAGATCTACTGTCTCTATTATATTATGACAGACCAGCTAGATCTACTGTCTCTATTATATTATGACAGACCAGCTAGATCTACTGTCTCTATTATATTATGACAGACCAGCTAGATCTACTGTCTCTATTATATTATGACAGACCAGCTAGATCTACTGTCTCTATTATATTATGACAGACCAGCTAGATCTACTGTCTCTATTATATTATGACAGACCAGCTAGATCTACTGTCTCTATTATATTATGACAGACCAGCTAGATCTACTGTCTCTATTATATTATGACAGACCAGCTAGATCTACTGTCTCTATTATATTATGACAGACCAGCTAGATCTACTGTCTCTATTATATTATGACAGACCAGCTAGATCTACTGTCTCTATTATATTATGACAGACCAGCTAGATCTACTGTCTCTATTATATTATGACAGACCAGCTAGATCTACTGTCTCTATTATATTATGACAGACCAGCTAGATCTACTGTCTCTATTATATTATGACAGACCAGCTAGATCTACTGTCTCTATTATATTATGACAGACCAGCTAGATCTACTGTCTCTATTATATTATGACAGACCAGCTAGATCTACTGTCTCTATTATATTATGACAGACCAGCTAGATCTACTGTCTCTATTATATTATGACAGACCAGCTAGATCTACTGTCTCTATTATATTATGACAGACCAGCTAGATCTACTGTCTCTATTATATTATGACAGACCAGCTAGATCTACTGTCTCTATTATATTATGACAGACCAGCTAGATCTACTGTCTCTATTATATTATGACAGACCAGCTAGATCTACTGTCTCTATTATATTATGACAGACCAGCTAGATCTACTGTCTCTATTATATTATGACAGACCAGCTAGATCTACTGTCTCTATTATATTATGACAGACCAGCTAGATCTACTGTCTCTATTATATTATGACAGACCAGCTAGATCTACTGTCTCTATTATATTATGACAGACCAGCTAGATCTACTGTCTCTATTATATTATGACAGACCAGCTAGATCTACTGTCTCTATTATATTATGACAGACCAGCTAGATCTACTGTCTCTATTATATTATGACAGACCAGCTAGATCTACTGTCTCTATTATATTATGACAGACCAGCTAGATCTACTGTCTCTATTATATTATGACAGACCAGCTAGATCTACTGTCTCTATTATATTATGACAGACCAGCTAGATCTACTGTCTCTATTATATTATGACAGACCAGCTAGATCTACTGTCTCTATTATATTATGACAGACCAGCTAGATCTACTGTCTCTATTATATTATGACAGACCAGCTAGATCTACTGTCTCTATTATATTATGACAGACCAGCTAGATCTACTGTCTCTATTATATTATGACAGACCAGCTAGATCTACTGTCTCTATTATATTATGACAGACCAGCTAGATCTACTGTCTCTATTATATTATGACAGACCAGCTAGATCTACTGTCTCTATTATATTATGACAGACCAGCTAGATCTACTGTCTCTATTATATTATGACAGACCAGCTAGATCTACTGTCTCTATTATATTATGACAGACCAGCTAGATCTACTGTCTCTATTATATTATGACAGACCAGCTAGATCTACTGTCTCTATTATATTATGACAGACCAGCTAGATCTACTGTCTCTATTATATTATGACAGACCAGCTAGATCTACTGTCTCTATTATATTATGACAGACCAGCTAGATCTACTGTCTCTATTATATTATGACAGACCAGCTAGATCTACTGTCTCTATTATATTATGACAGACCAGCTAGATCTACTGTCTCTATTATATTATGACAGACCAGCTAGATCTACTGTCTCTATTATATTATGACAGACCAGCTAGATCTACTGTCTCTATTATATTATGACAGACCAGCTAGATCTACTGTCTCTATTATATTATGACAGACCAGCTAGATCTACTGTCTCTATTATATTATGACAGACCAGCTAGATCTACTGTCTCTATTATATTATGACAGACCAGCTAGATCTACTGTCTCTATTATATTATGACAGACCAGCTAGATCTACTGTCTCTATTATATTATGACAGACCAGCTAGATCTACTGTCTCTATTATATTATGACAGACCAGCTAGATCTACTGTCTCTATTATATTATGACAGACCAGCTAGATCTACTGTCTCTATTATATTATGACAGACCAGCTAGATCTACTGTCTCTATTATATTATGACAGACCAGCTAGATCTACTGTCTCTATTATATTATGACAGACCAGCTAGATCTACTGTCTCTATTATATTATGACAGACCAGCTAGATCTACTGTCTCTATTATATTATGACAGACCAGCTAGATCTACTGTCTCTATTATATTATGACAGACCAGCTAGATCTACTGTCTCTATTATATTATGACAGACCAGCTAGATCTACTGTCTCTATTATATTATGACAGACCAGCTAGATCTACTGTCTCTATTATATTATGACAGACCAGCTAGATCTACTGTCTCTATTATATTATGACAGACCAGCTAGATCTACTGTCTCTATTATATTATGACAGACCAGCTAGATCTACTGTCTCTATTATATTATGACAGACCAGCTAGATCTACTGTCTCTATTATATTATGACAGACCAGCTAGATCTACTGTCTCTATTATATTATGACAGACCAGCTAGATCTACTGTCTCTATTATATTATGACAGACCAGCTAGATCTACTGTCTCTATTATATTATGACAGACCAGCTAGATCTACTGTCTCTATTATATTATGACAGACCAGCTAGATCTACTGTCTCTATTATATTATGACAGACCAGCTAGATCTACTGTCTCTATTATATTATGACAGACCAGCTAGATCTACTGTCTCTATTATATTATGACAGACCAGCTAGATCTACTGTCTCTATTATATTATGACAGACCAGCTAGATCTACTGTCTCTATTATATTATGACAGACCAGCTAGATCTACTGTCTCTATTATATTATGACAGACCAGCTAGATCTACTGTCTCTATTATATTATGACAGACCAGCTAGATCTACTGTCTCTATTATATTATGACAGACCAGCTAGATCTACTGTCTCTATTATATTATGACAGACCAGCTAGATCTACTGTCTCTATTATATTATGACAGACCAGCTAGATCTACTGTCTCTATTATATTATGACAGACCAGCTAGATCTACTGTCTCTATTATATTATGACAGACCAGCTAGATCTACTGTCTCTATTATATTATGACAGACCAGCTAGATCTACTGTCTCTATTATATTATGACAGACCAGCTAGATCTACTGTCTCTATTATATTATGACAGACCAGCTAGATCTACTGTCTCTATTATATTATGACAGACCAGCTAGATCTACTGTCTCTATTATATTATGACAGACCAGCTAGATCTACTGTCTCTATTATATTATGACAGACCAGCTAGATCTACTGTCTCTATTATATTATGACAGACCAGCTAGATCTACTGTCTCTATTATATTATGACAGACCAGCTAGATCTACTGTCTCTATTATATTATGACAGACCAGCTAGATCTACTGTCTCTATTATATTATGACAGACCAGCTAGATCTACTGTCTCTATTATATTATGACAGACCAGCTAGATCTACTGTCTCTATTATATTATGACAGACCAGCTAGATCTACTGTCTCTATTATATTATGACAGACCAGCTAGATCTACTGTCTCTATTATATTATGACAGACCAGCTAGATCTACTGTCTCTATTATATTATGACAGACCAGCTAGATCTACTGTCTCTATTATATTATGACAGACCAGCTAGATCTACTGTCTCTATTATATTATGACAGACCAGCTAGATCTACTGTCTCTATTATATTATGACAGACCAGCTAGATCTACTGTCTCTATTATATTATGACAGACCAGCTAGATCTACTGTCTCTATTATATTATGACAGACCAGCTAGATCTACTGTCTCTATTATATTATGACAGACCAGCTAGATCTACTGTCTCTATTATATTATGACAGACCAGCTAGATCTACTGTCTCTATTATATTATGACAGACCAGCTAGATCTACTGTCTCTATTATATTATGACAGACCAGCTAGATCTACTGTCTCTATTATATTATGACAGACCAGCTAGATCTACTGTCTCTATTATATTATGACAGACCAGCTAGATCTACTGTCTCTATTATATTATGACAGACCAGCTAGATCTACTGTCTCTATTATATTATGACAGACCAGCTAGATCTACTGTCTCTATTATATTATGACAGACCAGCTAGATCTACTGTCTCTATTATATTATGACAGACCAGCTAGATCTACTGTCTCTATTATATTATGACAGACCAGCTAGATCTACTGTCTCTATTATATTATGACAGACCAGCTAGATCTACTGTCTCTATTATATTATGACAGACCAGCTAGATCTACTGTCTCTATTATATTATGACAGACCAGCTAGATCTACTGTCTCTATTATATTATGACAGACCAGCTAGATCTACTGTCTCTATTATATTATGACAGACCAGCTAGATCTACTGTCTCTATTATATTATGACAGACCAGCTAGATCTACTGTCTCTATTATATTATGACAGACCAGCTAGATCTACTGTCTCTATTATATTATGACAGACCAGCTAGATCTACTGTCTCTATTATATTATGACAGACCAGCTAGATCTACTGTCTCTATTATATTATGACAGACCAGCTAGATCTACTGTCTCTATTATATTATGACAGACCAGCTAGATCTACTGTCTCTATTATATTATGACAGACCAGCTAGATCTACTGTCTCTATTATATTATGACAGACCAGCTAGATCTACTGTCTCTATTATATTATGACAGACCAGCTAGATCTACTGTCTCTATTATATTATGACAGACCAGCTAGATCTACTGTCTCTATTATATTATGACAGACCAGCTAGATCTACTGTCTCTATTATATTATGACAGACCAGCTAGATCTACTGTCTCTATTATATTATGACAGACCAGCTAGATCTACTGTCTCTATTATATTATGACAGACCAGCTAGATCTACTGTCTCTATTATATTATGACAGACCAGCTAGATCTACTGTCTCTATTATATTATGACAGACCAGCTAGATCTACTGTCTCTATTATATTATGACAGACCAGCTAGATCTACTGTCTCTATTATATTATGACAGACCAGCTAGATCTACTGTCTCTATTATATTATGACAGACCAGCTAGATCTACTGTCTCTATTATATTATGACAGACCAGCTAGATCTACTGTCTCTATTATATTATGACAGACCAGCTAGATCTACTGTCTCTATTATATTATGACAGACCAGCTAGATCTACTGTCTCTATTATATTATGACAGACCAGCTAGATCTACTGTCTCTATTATATTATGACAGACCAGCTAGATCTACTGTCTCTATTATATTATGACAGACCAGCTAGATCTACTGTCTCTATTATATTATGACAGACCAGCTAGATCTACTGTCTCTATTATATTATGACAGACCAGCTAGATCTACTGTCTCTATTATATTATGACAGACCAGCTAGATCTACTGTCTCTATTATATTATGACAGACCAGCTAGATCTACTGTCTCTATTATATTATGACAGACCAGCTAGATCTACTGTCTCTATTATATTATGACAGACCAGCTAGATCTACTGTCTCTATTATATTATGACAGACCAGCTAGATCTACTGTCTCTATTATATTATGACAGACCAGCTAGATCTACTGTCTCTATTATATTATGACAGACCAGCTAGATCTACTGTCTCTATTATATTATGACAGACCAGCTAGATCTACTGTCTCTATTATATTATGACAGACCAGCTAGATCTACTGTCTCTATTATATTATGACAGACCAGCTAGATCTACTGTCTCTATTATATTATGACAGACCAGCTAGATCTACTGTCTCTATTATATTATGACAGACCAGCTAGATCTACTGTCTCTATTATATTATGACAGACCAGCTAGATCTACTGTCTCTATTATATTATGACAGACCAGCTAGATCTACTGTCTCTATTATATTATGACAGACCAGCTAGATCTACTGTCTCTATTATATTATGACAGACCAGCTAGATCTACTGTCTCTATTATATTATGACAGACCAGCTAGATCTACTGTCTCTATTATATTATGACAGACCAGCTAGATCTACTGTCTCTATTATATTATGACAGACCAGCTAGATCTACTGTCTCTATTATATTATGACAGACCAGCTAGATCTACTGTCTCTATTATATTATGACAGACCAGCTAGATCTACTGTCTCTATTATATTATGACAGACCAGCTAGATCTACTGTCTCTATTATATTATGACAGACCAGCTAGATCTACTGTCTCTATTATATTATGACAGACCAGCTAGATCTACTGTCTCTATTATATTATGACAGACCAGCTAGATCTACTGTCTCTATTATATTATGACAGACCAGCTAGATCTACTGTCTCTATTATATTATGACAGACCAGCTAGATCTACTGTCTCTATTATATTATGACAGACCAGCTAGATCTACTGTCTCTATTATATTATGACAGACCAGCTAGATCTACTGTCTCTATTATATTATGACAGACCAGCTAGATCTACTGTCTCTATTATATTATGACAGACCAGCTAGATCTACTGTCTCTATTATATTATGACAGACCAGCTAGATCTACTGTCTCTATTATATTATGACAGACCAGCTAGATCTACTGTCTCTATTATATTATGACAGACCAGCTAGATCTACTGTCTCTATTATATTATGACAGACCAGCTAGATCTACTGTCTCTATTATATTATGACAGACCAGCTAGATCTACTGTCTCTATTATATTATGACAGACCAGCTAGATCTACTGTCTCTATTATATTATGACAGACCAGCTAGATCTACTGTCTCTATTATATTATGACAGACCAGCTAGATCTACTGTCTCTATTATATTATGACAGACCAGCTAGATCTACTGTCTCTATTATATTATGACAGACCAGCTAGATCTACTGTCTCTATTATATTATGACAGACCAGCTAGATCTACTGTCTCTATTATATTATGACAGACCAGCTAGATCTACTGTCTCTATTATATTATGACAGACCAGCTAGATCTACTGTCTCTATTATATTATGACAGACCAGCTAGATCTACTGTCTCTATTATATTATGACAGACCAGCTAGATCTACTGTCTCTATTATATTATGACAGACCAGCTAGATCTACTGTCTCTATTATATTATGACAGACCAGCTAGATCTACTGTCTCTATTATATTATGACAGACCAGCTAGATCTACTGTCTCTATTATATTATGACAGACCAGCTAGATCTACTGTCTCTATTATATTATGACAGACCAGCTAGATCTACTGTCTCTATTATATTATGACAGACCAGCTAGATCTACTGTCTCTATTATATTATGACAGACCAGCTAGATCTACTGTCTCTATTATATTATGACAGACCAGCTAGATCTACTGTCTCTATTATATTATGACAGACCAGCTAGATCTACTGTCTCTATTATATTATGACAGACCAGCTAGATCTACTGTCTCTATTATATTATGACAGACCAGCTAGATCTACTGTCTCTATTATATTATGACAGACCAGCTAGATCTACTGTCTCTATTATATTATGACAGACCAGCTAGATCTACTGTCTCTATTATATTATGACAGACCAGCTAGATCTACTGTCTCTATTATATTATGACAGACCAGCTAGATCTACTGTCTCTATTATATTATGACAGACCAGCTAGATCTACTGTCTCTATTATATTATGACAGACCAGCTAGATCTACTGTCTCTATTATATTATGACAGACCAGCTAGATCTACTGTCTCTATTATATTATGACAGACCAGCTAGATCTACTGTCTCTATTATATTATGACAGACCAGCTAGATCTACTGTCTCTATTATATTATGACAGACCAGCTAGATCTACTGTCTCTATTATATTATGACAGACCAGCTAGATCTACTGTCTCTATTATATTATGACAGACCAGCTAGATCTACTGTCTCTATTATATTATGACAGACCAGCTAGATCTACTGTCTCTATTATATTATGACAGACCAGCTAGATCTACTGTCTCTATTATATTATGACAGACCAGCTAGATCTACTGTCTCTATTATATTATGACAGACCAGCTAGATCTACTGTCTCTATTATATTATGACAGACCAGCTAGATCTACTGTCTCTATTATATTATGACAGACCAGCTAGATCTACTGTCTCTATTATATTATGACAGACCAGCTAGATCTACTGTCTCTATTATATTATGACAGACCAGCTAGATCTACTGTCTCTATTATATTATGACAGACCAGCTAGATCTACTGTCTCTATTATATTATGACAGACCAGCTAGATCTACTGTCTCTATTATATTATGACAGACCAGCTAGATCTACTGTCTCTATTATATTATGACAGACCAGCTAGATCTACTGTCTCTATTATATTATGACAGACCAGCTAGATCTACTGTCTCTATTATATTATGACAGACCAGCTAGATCTACTGTCTCTATTATATTATGACAGACCAGCTAGATCTACTGTCTCTATTATATTATGACAGACCAGCTAGATCTACTGTCTCTATTATATTATGACAGACCAGCTAGATCTACTGTCTCTATTATATTATGACAGACCAGCTAGATCTACTGTCTCTATTATATTATGACAGACCAGCTAGATCTACTGTCTCTATTATATTATGACAGACCAGCTAGATCTACTGTCTCTATTATATTATGACAGACCAGCTAGATCTACTGTCTCTATTATATTATGACAGACCAGCTAGATCTACTGTCTCTATTATATTATGACAGACCAGCTAGATCTACTGTCTCTATTATATTATGACAGACCAGCTAGATCTACTGTCTCTATTATATTATGACAGACCAGCTAGATCTACTGTCTCTATTATATTATGACAGACCAGCTAGATCTACTGTCTCTATTATATTATGACAGACCAGCTAGATCTACTGTCTCTATTATATTGACAGACCAGCTAGATCTACTGTCTCTATTATATTATGACAGACCAGCTAGATCTACTGTCTCTATTATATTATGACAGACCAGCTAGATCTACTGTCTCTATTATATTATGACAGACCAGCTAGATCTACTGTCTCTATTATATTATGACAGACCAGCTAGATCTACTGTCTCTATTATATTATGACAGACCAGCTAGATCTACTGTCTCTATTATATTATGACAGACCAGCTAGATCTACTGTCTCTATTATATTATGACAGACCAGCTAGATCTACTGTCTCTATTATATTATGACAGACCAGCTAGATCTACTGTCTCTATTATATTATGACAGACCAGCTAGATCTACTGTCTCTATTATATATGACAGACCAGCTAGATCTACTGTCTCTATTATATTATGACAGACCAGCTAGATCTACTGTCTCTATTATATTATGACAGACCAGCTAGATCTACTGTCTCTATTATATTATGACAGACCAGCTAGATCTACTGTCTCTATTATATTATGACAGACCAGCTAGATCTACTGTCTCTATTATATTATGACAGACCAGCTAGATCTACTGTCTCTATTATATTATGACAGACCAGCTAGATCTACTGTCTCTATTATATTATGACAGACCAGCTAGATCTACTGTCTCTATTATATTATGACAGACCAGCTAGATCTACTGTCTCTATTATATTATGACAGACCAGCTAGATCTACTGTCTCTATTATATTATGACAGACCAGCTAGATCTACTGTCTCTATTATATTATGACAGACCAGCTAGATCTACTGTCTCTATTATATTATGACAGACCAGCTAGATCTACTGTCTCTATTATATATGACAGACCAGCTAGATCTACTGTCTCTAT
Source organism: Oncorhynchus kisutch (assembly GCF_002021735.2). Lineage (NCBI taxonomy): Eukaryota > Metazoa > Chordata > Actinopteri > Salmoniformes > Salmonidae > Oncorhynchus > Oncorhynchus kisutch. Next base: position 35,811 of record NW_022262486.1, read on the forward strand.
TATATTATGACAGACCAGCTAGATCTACTGTCTCTATTATATTATGACAGACCAGCTAGATCTACTGTCTCTATTATATATGACAGACCAGCTAGATCTACTGTCTCTATTATATTATGACAGACCAGCTAGATCTACTGTCTCTATTATATTATGACAGACCAGCTAGATCTACTGTCTCTATTATATTATGACAGACCAGCTAGATCTACTGTCTCTATTATATATGACAGACCAGCTAGATCTACTGTCTCTATTATATTATGACAGACCAGCTAGATCTACTGTCTCTATTATATTATGACAGACCAGCTAGATCTACTGTCTCTATTATATTATGACAGACCAGCTAGATCTACTGTCTCTATTATATTATGACAGACCAGCTAGATCTACTGTCTCTATTATATATGACAGACCAGCTAGATCTACTGTCTCTATTATATTATGACAGACCAGCTAGATCTACTGTCTCTATTATATTATGACAGACCAGCTAGATCTACTGTCTCTATTATATTATGACAGACCAGCTAGATCTACTGTCTCTATTATATTATGACAGACCAGCTAGATCTACTGTCTCTATTATATTATGACAGACCAGCTAGATCTACTGTCTCTATATTATGACAGACCAGCTAGATCTACTGTCTCTATTATATATGACAGACCAGCTAGATCTACTGTCTCTATTATATTATGACAGACCAGCTAGATCTACTGTCTCTATTATATTATGACAGACCAGCTAGATCTACTGTCTCTATTATATTATGACAGACCAGCTAGATCTACTGTCTCTATTATATTATGACAGACCAGCTAGATCTACTGTCTCTATTATATTATGACAGACCAGCTAGATCTACTGTCTCTATTATATTATGACAGACCAGCTAGATCTACTGTCTCTATTATTATGACAGACCAGCTAGATCTACTGTCTCTATTATTATATGACAGACCAGCTAGATCTACTGTCTCTATTATAATATGACAGACCAGCTAGATCTACTGTCTCTATTATATTATGACAGACCAGCTAGATCTACTGTCTCTATTATAATATGACAGACCAGCTAGATCTACTGTCTCTATTATATTATGACAGACCAGCTAGATCTACTGTCTCTATTATTATGACAGACCAGCTAGATCTACTGTCTCTATTATTATATGACAGACCAGCTAGATCTACTGTCTCTATTATATTATGACAGACCAGCTAGATCTACTGTCTCTATTATAATATGACAGACCAGCTAGATCTACTGTCTCTATTATATTATGACAGACCAGCTAGATCTACTGTATCTATTATTATGACAGACAAGCTAGATCTACTGTCTCTATTATTATATGACAGACCAGCTAGATCTACTGTCTCTATTATATTATTATTTATTTATTTATTATTTCACCTTTATTTAACCAGGTAGGCTAGTTGAGAACAAGTTCTCATTTGCAACTGCGACCTGGCCAAGATAAAGCATAGCATTGTGAGCATACAACAAAGAGTTACACATTGGAGGTAAACAATTAACAAGTCAATAACACAGTAGAAACAAGGGGGGGTCTATATACAATGTGTGCAAAAGGCATGAGGAAGGTAGGCAATAATACAATTTTGCAGATTAACACTGGAGTGATAAAAGATCAGATGGTCATGTACAGGTAGAGATATTGGTGTGCAGAAGAGCAGAAAAGTAAATAAATAAAAACAGTATTTATTTATTTATTTATTTACCTTTATTTAACCAGGTAGGCAAGTTGAGAACAAGTTCTCATTTACAATTGCGACCTGGCCAAGATAAAGCAAAGCAGTTCGACAGATAAAACGACACAGAGTTACACATGGAGTAAAAACAAACATACAGTCAATAATGCAATATAAACAAGTCTATATACAATGTGAGCAAATGAGGTGAGAAGGGAGGTAAAGGCAAAAAAGGCCATGATGGCAAGTAAATACAATATAGCAAGTAAAATACTGGAATGGTAGTTTTGCAATGGAAGAATGTGCCAAGTAGAAATAAAAAAATAATGGGGTGCAAAGGAGCAAATAAATAAATAAATTAAACTTAAATACAGTTGGGAAAGAGGTAGTTGTTTGGGCTAAATTATAGGTGGGCTATGTACAGGTGCAGTAATCTGTGAGCTGCTCTGACAGTTGGTGCTTAAAGCTAGTGAGGGAGATAAGTGTTTCCAGTTTCAGAGATTTTGTAGTTCGTTCCAGTCATTGCAGCAGAGAACTGGAAGGAGAGGCGGCCAAAGAAAGAATTGGTTTTGGGGTGACTAGAGAGATATACCTGCTGGATGGGATGAGGTAGGTGAAAAGGGTGGGCTATTTACCAATAGACTAGTACAGCTGCAGCGATCGGTTAGCTGCTCAGATAGCTGATGTTTGAAGTTGGTGAGGGAGATAAAAGTCTCCAACTTCAGCGATTCAGCGATCTAGCAATTTGTTCCAGTCACAGGCAGCAGAGTACTGGAACGAAAGGCGGCCAAATGAGGTGTTGGCTTTAGGGATGATCAGTGAGATACACCTGCTGGAGCGCGTGCTACGGATGGGTGTTGCCATCGTGACCAGTGAGCTGAGATAAGGCGGAGCTTTACCTAGCATAGACTTGTAGATGACCTGGAGCCAGTGGGTCTGGCGACGAATATGTAGCGAGGGCCAGCCGACTAGAGCATACAAGTCGCAGTGGTGGGTGGTATAAGGTGCTTTAGTGACAAAACGGATGGCACTGTGATAGACTGCATCCAGTTTGCTGAGTAGAGTGTTGGAAGCCATTTTGTAGATGACATCGCCGAAGTCGAGGATCGGTAGGATAGTCAGTTTTACTAGGGTAAGCTTGGCGGCTTGAGTGAAGGAGGCTTTGTTGCGGAATAGAAAGCCGACTCTTGATTTGATTTTCGATTGGAGATGTTTGATATGAGTCTGGAAGGAGAGTTTGCAGTCTAGCCAGACACCTAGGTACTTATAGACGTCCACATATTCTAGGTCGGAACCATCCAGGGTGGTGATGCTAGTCGGGCATGCAGGTGCAGGCAGCGACCGGTTGAAAAGCATGCATTTGGTTTTACTAGCGTTTAAGAGCAGTTGGAGGCCACGGAAGGAGTGTTGTATGGCATTGAAGCTTGTTTGGAGGTTAGATAGCACAGTGTCCAAAGACGGGCCGAAAGTATATAGAATGGTGTCGTCTGCGTAGAGGTGGATCAGGGAATCGCCCGCAGCAAGAGCAACATCATTGATATACACAGAGAAAAGAGTCGGCCCGAGAATTGAACCCTGTGGCACCCCCATAGAGACTGCCAGAGGACCGGACAGCATGCCCTCCGATTTGACACACTGAACTCTGTCTGCAAAGTAATTGGTGAACCAGGCAAGGCAGTCATCCGAAAAAACCGAGGCTACTGAGTCTGCCGATAAGAATATGGTGATTGACAGAGTCGAAAGCCTTGGCAAGGTCGATGAAGACGGCTGCACAGTACTGTCTTTTATCGATGGCGGTTATGATGTCGTTTAGTACCTTGAGTGTGGCTGAGGTGCACCCATGACCGGCTCGGAAACCAGATTGCACAGCGGAGAAGGTACGGTGGGATTCGAGATGGTCAGTGACCTGTTTGTTGACTTGGCTTTCGAAGACCTTAGATAGGCAGGGCAGGATGGATATAGGTCTGTAACAGTTGGGTCCAGGGTGTCTCCCCCTTTGAAGAGGGGGATGACTGCGGCAGCTTTCCAATCCTTGGGGATCTCAGACGAGATGAAAGAGAGGTTGAACAGGCTGGTAATAGGGGTTGCGACAATGGTGGCAGATAGTTTCAGAAATAGAGGGTCCAGATTGTCAAGCCCAGCTGATTTGTACGGGTCCAGGTTTTGCAGCTCTTTCAGAACATCTGCTATCTGGATTTGGGTAAAGGAGAACCTGGAGAGGCTTGGGCGAGGAGCTGCGGGGGGGGGCGGAGCTGTTGGCCGAGGTTGAAGTAGCCAGGCGGAAGGCATGGCCAGCCGTTGAGAAATGCTTATTGAAGTTTTCGATAATCATGGATTTATCAGTGGTGACCGTGTTACCTAGCCTCAGTGCAGTGGGCAGCTGGGAGGAGGTGCTCTTGTTCTCCATGGACTTCACAGTGTCCCAGAACTTTTTGGAGTTGGAGCTACAGGATGCAAACTTCTGCCTGAAGAAGCTGGCCTTAGCTTTCCTGACTGACTGCGTGTATTGGTTCCGGACTTCCCTGAACAGTTGCATATCACGGGGACTATTCGATGCTATTGCAGTCCGCCACAGGATGTTTTTGTGCTGGTCGAGGGCAGTCAGGTCTGGGGTGAACCAAGGGCTGTATCTGTTCTTAGTTCTGCATTTTTTGAACGGAGCATGCTTATCTAAAATGGTGAGGAAGTTACTTTTAAAGAATGACCAGGCATCCTCAACTGACGGGATGAGGTCAATGTCCTTCCAGGATACCCGGGCCAGGTCGATTAGAAAGGCCTGCTCACAGAAGTGTTTTAGGGAGCGTTTGACAGTGATGAGGGGTGGTCGTTTGACTGCGGCTCCGTAGCGGATACAGGCAATGAGGCAGTGATCGCTGAGATCCTGTTGAAGACAGCGGAGGTGTATTTGGAGGGCCAGTTGGTCAGGATGACGTCTATGAGGGTGCCCTTGTTTACAGAGTTAGGGTTGTACCTGGTGGGTTCCTTGATGATTTGTGTGAGATTGAGGGCATCTAGCTTAGATTGTAGGACTGGCGGGGTGTTAAGCATATCCCAGTTTAGGTCACCTAACAGAACAAACTCTGAAGCTAGATGGGGGGCGATCAATTCACAAATGGTGTCCAGGGCACAGCTGGGAGCTGAGGGGGGTCGGTAGCAGGCGGCAACCGTGAGAGACTTAGTTTCTGGAGAGAGTAATTTTCAAAATTAGTAGTTCGAACTGTTTGGGTATGGACCTGGAAAGTATGACATTACTTTGCAGGCTATCTCTGCAGTAAACTGCAACTCCTCCCCCTTTGGCAGTTCTATCTTGACGGAAGATGTTATAGTTGGGTATGGAAAATCTCTGAATTTTGGTGGCCTTCTGAGCCAGGATTCAGACACAGCAAGGACATCAGGGTTAGCAGAGTGGGCTAAAGCAGTGAGTAAGACAAACTTAGGGAGGAGGCTTCTGATTGTTGACATGCATGAAACCAAGGCTTTTTCGAACACAGAAGTCAACAAATGAGGGTGCCTGGGGACATGCAGGGCCTGGGTTACCCTCCACATCACCCGCGGAACAGAGAAGGAGTAGTATGAGGGTGCGGCTAAAGGCTATCAAAACTGGTCGCCCTAGAGCGTTGGGGACAGAGATAAGAGGAGCAGGTTTCTGGGCATGGTAGAATATATTCAGGGCATAATGCGGCAGACAGGGGTATGGTGGGGTGCGGGTACAGCGGAGGTAAGCCCAGGCACTGGGTGATGATGAGAGAGGTTGTATCTCTGGACATGCTGGTAGTAATGGGTGAGGTCACCGCATGTGTGGAGGTGGGACAAAGGAGTTATCAGGGGTATGAAGAGTGGAACTAGGGGCTCCATTGTGAACTAAAACAATGATAACTAACCTGAACAACAGTATACAAGGCATATTGACATTTGAGAGAGACATACAGCGAGGCATACAGTAATCACAGGGTGTTGAATTGGGAAAGCTAGCTAAAACAGTAGGTGAGACAACAGCTAATCAGCTAGCACAACAACAGCAGGTAAAATGGCGTAGACTAGGCAACGGGGCCAACAGATAAAACAAACAAGTAGAATGGAGTACCGTGATTTATGGACAGTCCAGCATGCATCAGCTATGTAGCCAAGAGATCAGTGTCCAGGGGGCAGCGGTGGATGGGGAAGGGAAGCTGGACTGGCGAGTGTTATCCAGGTTAAAAAAAACGAACAATGACTAAATAGCTTGTAGCTAGTTAGCTGGTTAGCTTCTGGAGGTTCTTGAGTGTGTTCTAAAAATAAATAAAAAATAATAGCGATTCCGTATCACATTGGGTGAGGGAGGTTTCCGGAAGGTATAAACAAATTAAAAGTGAAAAGAGATAGAAAGTGAATATGGGTCCGGTGGGCGTTTGGGACGCGGCGATTCAGGCGCGGCGAATCGCGGCGATTCAGGAGACAGCTAGATATGCTGTCGCTATTACATTATGACAGACCAGCTAGATCTACTGTCTCTATTATTATATGACAGACCAGCTAGATCTACTGTCTCTATTATATTATGACAGACCATCTAGATCTACTGTTTCTATTATAATATGACAGACCAGCTATATCTACTGTCTCTATTATATTATGACAGACCAGCTAGATCTACTGTATCTATTATTATGACAGACAAGCTAGATCTACTGTCTCTATTATTATATGACAGACCAGCTAGATCTATTGTCTCTATGAAAATATGACAGACCAACTAGATATACTGTATCTATTAAATGATGACAGACCAGCTAGATCTACTGTCTCTATAATAATATGGCAGACCAGCTAGATATGCTGTCTCTATTATATTATGACAGACCAGCTAGATCTACTGTATCTATTATTATGACAGACAAGCTAGATCTACTGTCTCTATTATTATATGACAGACCAGCTAGATCTACTGTCTCTATTATATTATGACAGACCAGCTAGATCTACTGTCTCTATTATATTATGACAGACCAGCTAGATCTACTGTCTCTATTATAATATGACAGACCAGCTAGATCTACTGTCTCTATTATATTATGACAGACCAGCTAGATCTACTGTATCTATTATTATGACAGACCAGCTAGATCTACTGTCTCTATTATTATATGACAGACCAGCTAGATCTACTGTCTCTATTATATTATGACAGACCAGCTAGATCTACTGTCTCTATTATATTATGACAGACCAGCTAGATCTACTGTCTCTATTATATTATGACAGACCAGCTAGATCTACTGTCTCTATTATATTATGACAGACCAGCTAGATCTACTGTCTCTATTATATTATGACAGACCAGCTAGATCTACTGTCTCTATTATATTATGACAGACCAGCTAGATCTACTGTCTCTATTATATTATGACAGACCAGCTAGATCTACTGTCTCTATTATAATATGACAGACCAGCTAGATCTACTGTCTCTATTATATTATGACAGACCAGCTAGATCTACTGTCTCTATTATTATGACAGACCAGCTAGATCTACTGTCTCTATTATTATATGACAGACCAGCTAGATCTACTGTCTCTATTATATTATGACAGACCAGCTAGATCTACTGTCTCTATTATATTATGACAGACCAGCTAGATCTACTGTCTCTATTATATTATGACAGACCAGCTAGATCTACTGTCTCTATTATATTATGACAGACCAGCTAGATCTACTGTCTCTATTATATTATGACAGACCAGCTAGATCTACTGTCTCTATTATTATATGACAGACCAGCTAGATCTACTGTCTCTATTATATTATGACAGACCAGCTAGATCTACTGTCTCTATTATATTATGACAGACCAGCTAGATCTACTGTCTCTATTATTTATGACAGACCAGCTAGATCTACTGTCTCTATTATATTATGACAGACCAGCTAGATCTACTGTCTCTATTATATATGACAGACCAGCTAGATCTACTGTCTCTATTATATTATGACAGACCAGCTAGATCTACTGTCTCTATTATAATATGACAGACCAGCTAGATCTACTGTCTCTATTATAATATGACAGACCAGCTAGATCTACTGTCTCTATTATAATATGACAGACCAGCTAGATCTACTGTCTCTATTATATTATGACAGACCAGCTAGATCTACTGTCTCTATTATATTATGACAGACCAGCTAGATCTACTGTCTCTATTATATTATGACAGACCAGCTAGATCTACTGTCTCTATTATAATATGACAGACCAGCTAGATCTACTGTCTCTATTATATTATGACAGACCAGCTAGATCTACTGTCTCTATTATATATGACAGACCAGCTAGATCTACTGTCTCTATTATATTATGACAGACCAGCTAGATCTACTGTCTCTATTATATTATGACAGACCAGCTAGATCTACTGTCTCTATTATATTATGACAGACCAGCTAGATCTACTGTCTCTATTATATTATGACAGACCAGCTAGATCTACTGTCTCTATTATATTATGACAGACCAGCTAGATCTACTGTCTCTATTATATTATGACAGACCAGCTAGATCTACTGTCTCTATTATATATGACAGACCAGCTAGATCTACTGTCTCTATTATATTATGACAGACCAGCTAGATCTACTGTCTCTATTATATTATGACAGACCAGCTAGATCTACTGTCTCTATTATATTATGACAGACCAGCTAGATCTACTGTCTCTATTATATTATGACAGACCAGCTAGATCTACTGTCTCTATTATATTATGACAGACCAGCTAGATCTACTGTCTCTATTATATTATGACAGACCAGCTAGATCTACTGTCTCTATTATAATATGACAGACCAGCTAGATCTACTGTCTCTATTATATATGACAGACCAGCTAGATCTACTGTCTCTATTATAATATGACAGACCAGCTAGATCTACTGTCTCTATTATATTATGACAGACCAGCTAGATCTACTGTCTCTATTATATTATGACAGACCAGCTAGATCTACTGTCTCTATTATAATATGACAGACCAGCTAGATCTACTGTCTCTATTATATTATGACAGACCAGCTAGATCTACTGTCTCTATTATATTATGACAGACCAGCTAGATCTACTGTCTCTATTATATATGACAGACCAGCTAGATCTACTGTCTCTATTATATTATGACAGACCAGCTAGATCTACTGTCTCTATTATAATATGACAGACCAGCTAGATCTACTGTCTCTATTATATTATGACAGACCAGCTAGATCTACTGTCTCTATTATATTATGACAGACCAGCTAGATCTACTGTCTCTATTATATTATGACAGACCAGCTAGATCTACTGTCTCTATTGTAATATATGACAGACCAGCTAGATCTACTGTCTCTATTATATTATGACAGACCAGCTAGATCTACTGTCTCTATTATATTATGACAGACCAGCTAGATCTACTGTCTCTATTATATTATGACAGACCAGCTAGATCTACTGTCTCTATTATAATATGACAGACCAGCTAGATCTACTGTCTCTATTATATTATGACAGACCAGCTAGATCTACTGTCTCTATTATATTATGACAGACCAGCTAGATCTACTGTCTCTATTAATATGACAGACCAGCTAGATCTACTGTCTCTATTATATTATGACAGACCAGCTAGATCTACTGTCTCTATTATATTATGACAGACCAGCTAGATCTACTGTCTCTATTATATTATGACAGACCAGCTAGATCTACTGTCTCTATTATTATGACAGACCAGCTAGATCTACTGTCTCTATTATATTATGACAGACCAGCTAGATCTACTGTCTCTATTATATTATGACAGACCAGCTAGATCTACTGTCTCTATTATATTATGACAGACCAGCTAGATCTACTGTCTCTATTATATATGACAGACCAGCTAGATCTACTGTCTCTATTATATTATGACAGACCAGCTAGATCTACTGTCTCTATTATATATGACAGACCAGCTAGATCTACTGTCTCTATTATATTATGACAGACCAGCTAGATCTACTGTCTCTATTATAATATGACAGACCAGCTAGATCTACTGTCTCTATTATATTATGACAGACCAGCTAGATCTACTGTCTCTATTATAATATGACAGACCAGCTAGATCTACTGTCTCTATTATATTATGACAGACCAGCTAGATCTACTGTCTCTATTATATTATGACAGACCAGCTAGATCTACTGTCTCTATTATATATATGACAGACCAGCTAGATCTACTGTCTCTATTATATTATGACAGACCAGCTAGATCTACTGTCTCTATTATATATGACAGACCAGCTAGATCTACTGTCTCTATTATATTATGACAGACCAGCTAGATCTACTGTCTCTATTATATTATGACAGACCAGCTAGATCTACTGTCTCTATTATATTATGACAGACCAGCTAGATCTACTGTCTCTATTATATTATGACAGACCAGCTAGATCTACTGTCTCTATTATTATGACAGACCAGCTAGATCTACTGTCTCTATTATATTATGACAGACCAGCTAGATCTACTGTCTCTATTATATTATGACAGACCAGCTAGATCTACTGTCTCTATTATATTATGACAGACCAGCTAGATCTACTGTCTCTATTATATTATGACAGACCAGCTAGATCTACTGTCTCTATTATATTATGACAGACCAGCTAGATCTACTGTCTCTATTATATATGACAGACCAGCTAGATCTACTGTCTCTATTATATTATGACAGACCAGCTAGATCTACTGTCTCTATTATATTATGACAGACCAGCTAGATCTACTGTCTCTATTATATTATGACAGACCAGCTAGATCTACTGTCTCTATTATATTATGACAGACCAGCTAGATCTACTGTCTCTATTATATTATGACAGACCAGCTAGATCTACTGTCTCTATTATATATGACAGACCAGCTAGATCTACTGTCTCTATTATATTATGACAGACCAGCTAGATCTACTGTCTCTATTATATTATGACAGACCAGCTAGATCTACTGTCTCTATTATAATATGACAGACCAGCTAGATCTACTGTCTCTATTATATTATGACAGACCAGCTAGATCTACTGTCTCTATTATATATGACAGACCAGCTAGATCTACTGTCTCTATTATATTATGACAGACCAGCTAGATCTACTGTCTCTATTATATTATGACAGACCAGCTAGATCTACTGTCTCTATTATATTATGACAGACCAGCTAGATCTACTGTCTCTATTATATATGACAGACCAGCTAGATCTACTGTCTCTATTATATTATGACAGACCAGCTAGATCTACTGTCTCTATTATATTATGACAGACCAGCTAGATCTACTGTCTCTATTATATATGACAGACCAGCTAGATCTACTGTCTCTATTATATATGACAGACCAGCTAGATCTACTGTCTCTATTATATTATGACAGACCAGCTAGATCTACTGTCTCTATTATATATGACAGACCAGCTAGATCTACTGTCTCTATTATATTATGACAGACCAGCTAGATCTACTGTCTCTATTATATATGACAGACCAGCTAGATCTACTGTCTCTATTATATTATGACAGACCAGCTAGATCTACTGTCTCTATTATATTATGACAGACCAGCTAGATCTACTGTCTCTATTATATTATGACAGACCAGCTAGATCTACTGTCTCTATTATATTATGACAGACCAGCTAGATCTACTGTCTCTATTATATTATGACAGACCAGCTAGATCTACTGTCTCTATTATTATGACAGACCAGCTAGATCTACTGTCTCTATTATATATGACAGACCAGCTAGATCTACTGTCTCTATTATATTATGACAGACCAGCTAGATCTACTGTCTCTATTATATTATGACAGACCAGCTAGATCTACTGTCTCTATTATATTATGACAGACCAGCTAGATCTACTGTCTCTATTATATATGACAGACCAGCTAGATCTACTGTCTCTATTATATTATGACAGACCAGCTAGATCTACTGTCTCTATTATATATGACAGACCAGCTAGATCTACTGTCTCTATTATATTATGACAGACCAGCTAGATCTACTGTCTCTATTATATTATGACAGACCAGCTAGATCTACTGTCTCTATTATATTATGACAGACCAGCTAGATCTACTGTCTCTATTATATTATGACAGACCAGCTAGATCTACTGTCTCTATTATATTATGACAGACCAGCTAGATCTACTGTCTCTATTATTATGACAGACCAGCTAGATCTACTGTCTCTATTATATTATGACAGACCAGCTAGATCTACTGTCTCTATTATATTATGACAGACCAGCTAGATCTACTGTCTCTATTATAATATGACAGACCAGCTAGATCTACTGTCTCTATTATATTATGACAGACCAGCTAGATCTACTGTCTCTATTATATATGACAGACCAGCTAGATCTACTGTCTCTATTATATTATGACAGACCAGCTAGATCTACTGTCTCTATTATATATGACAGACCAGCTAGATCTACTGTCTCTATTATATTATGACAGACCAGCTAGATCTACTGTCTCTATTATATATGACAGACCAGCTAGATCTACTGTCTCTATTATATTATGACAGACCAGCTAGATCTACTGTCTCTATTATATATGACAGACCAGCTAGATCTACTGTCTCTATTATATTATGACAGACCAGCTAGATCTACTGTCTCTATTATATATGACAGACCAGCTAGATCTACTGTCTCTATTATATTATGACAGACCAGCTAGATCTACTGTCTCTATTATATATGACAGACCAGCTAGATCTACTGTCTCTATTATATTATGACAGACCAGCTAGATCTACTGTCTCTATTATATATGACAGACCAGCTAGATCTACTGTCTCTATTATATTATGACAGACCAGCTAGATCTACTGTCTCTATTATTATGACAGACCAGCTAGATCTACTGTCTCTATTATATATGACAGACCAGCTAGATCTACTGTCTCTATTATATTATGACAGACCAGCTAGATCTACTGTCTCTATTATATTATGACAGACCAGCTAGATCTACTGTCTCTATTATATTATGACAGACCAGCTAGATCTACTGTCTCTATTATATTATGACAGACCAGCTAGATCTACTGTCTCTATTATATTATGACAGACCAGCTAGATCTACTGTCTCTATTATTATGACAGACCAGCTAGATCTACTGTCTCTATTATATTATGACAGACCAGCTAGATCTACTGTCTCTATTATATTATGACAGACCAGCTAGATCTACTGTCTCTATTATATTATGACAGACCAGCTAGATCTACTGTCTCTATTATATTATGACAGACCAGCTAGATCTACTGTCTCTATTATATTATGACAGACCAGCTAGATCTACTGTCTCTATTATAATATGACAGACCAGCTAGATCTACTGTCTCTATTATATTATGACAGACCAGCTAGATCTACTGTCTCTATTATATTATGACAGACCAGCTAGATCTACTGTCTCTATTATATTATGACAGACCAGCTAGATCTACTGTCTCTATTATAATATGACAGACCAGCTAGATCTACTGTCTCTATTATAATATGACAGACCAGCTAGATCTACTGTCTCTATTATATTATGACAGACCAGCTAGATCTACTGTCTCTATTATATATGACAGACCAGCTAGATCTACTGTCTCTATTATATATGACAGACCAGCTAGATCTACTGTCTCTATTATATTATGACAGACCAGCTAGATCTACTGTCTCTATTATATTATGACAGACCAGCTAGATCTACTGTCTCTATTATATATGACAGACCAGCTAGATCTACTGTCTCTATTATTATGACAGACCAGCTAGATCTACTGTCTCTATTATAATATGACAGACCAGCTAGATCTACTGTCTCTATTATAATATGACAGACCAGCTAGATCTACTGTCTCTATTATATTATGACAGACCAGCTAGATCTACTGTCTCTATTATAATATGACAGACCAGCTAGATCTACTGTCTCTATTATATTATGACAGACCAGCTAGATCTACTGTCTCTATTATAATATGACAGACCAGCTAGATCTACTGTCTCTATTATATTGACAGACCAGCTAGATCTACTGTCTCTATTAATTATGACAGACCAGCTAGATCTACTGTCTCTATTATATTATGACAGACCAGCTAGATCTACTGTCTCTATTATATTATGACAGACCAGCTAGATCTACTGTCTCTATTATATATGACAGACCAGCTAGATCTACTGTCTCTATTATATTATGACAGACCAGCTAGATCTACTGTCTCTATTATATTATGACAGACCAGCTAGATCTACTGTCTCTATTATAATATGACAGACCAGCTAGATCTACTGTCTCTATTATATTATGACAGACCAGCTAGATCTACTGTCTCTATTATATTATGACAGACCAGCTAGATCTACTGTCTCTATTATAATATGACAGACCAGCTAGATCTACTGTCTCTATTATATATGACAGACCAGCTAGATCTACTGTCTCTATTATATTATGACAGACCAGCTAGATCTACTGTCTCTATTATAATATGACAGACCAGCTAGATCTACTGTCTCTATTATATTATGACAGACCAGCTAGATCTACTGTCTCTATTATATTATGACAGACCAGCTAGATCTACTGTCTCTATTATATTATGACAGACCAGCTAGATCTACTGTCTCTATTATATTATGACAGACCAGCTAGATCTACTGTCTCTATTATATATGACAGACCAGCTAGATCTACTGTCTCTATTATAATATGACAGACCAGCTAGATCTACTGTCTCTATTATATTATGACAGACCAGCTAGATCTACTGTCTCTATTATATATGACAGACCAGCTAGATCTACTGTCTCTATTATATTATGACAGACCAGCTAGATCTACTGTCTCTATTATATTATGACAGACCAGCTAGATCTACTGTCTCTATTATATTATGACAGACCAGCTAGATCTACTGTCTCTATTATAATATGACAGACCAGCTAGATCTACTGTCTCTATTATATTATGACAGACCAGCTAGATCTACTGTCTCTATTATTATGACAGACCAGCTAGATCTACTGTCTCTATTATTATATGACAGACCAGCTAGATCTACTGTCTCTATTATATTATGACAGACCAGCTAGATCTACTGTCTCTATTATATTATGACAGACCAGCTAGATCTACTGTCTCTATTATAATGACAGACCAGCTAGATCTACTGTCTCTTATAATATATGACAGACCAGCTAGATCTACTGTCTCTATTATATTATGACAGACCAGCTAGATCTACTGTCTCTATTATATATGACAGACCAGCTAGATCTACTGTCTCTATTATAATATGACAGACCAGCTAGATCTACTGTCTCTATTATATATGACAGACCAGCTAGATCTACTGTCTCTATTATATTATGACAGACCAGCTAGATCTACTCTCTCTATTATATTATGACAGACCAGCTAGATCTACTGTCTCTATTATATATGACAGACCAGCTAGATCTACTGTCTCTATTATATTATGACAGACCAGCTAGATCTACTTCTCTATTATATATGACAGACCAGCTAGATCTACTGTCTCTATTATAATATGACAGACCAGCTAGATCTACTGTCTCTATTATAATATGACAGACCAGCTAGATCTACTATCTCTATTATAATATGACAGACCAGCTAGATATCTGTCTCTATTATAATATGACAGACCAGCTAGATACTGTCTCTATTTTAATGATGACAGACCAGCTAGATCTACTGTCTCTATTATGATATGACAGACCAGCTAGATCTACTGTCTCTATTATATTATGACAGACAGCTAGATCTACTGTCTCTATTATAATATGACAGACAGCCAGATCTACTATCTCTATTATATATGACAGAACAGCACCAGATCTACTGTCTCTATTATATTATGACAGACCAGCTAGATCTACTGTCTCTATTATATATGGACAGACCAGCTAGATATACTGTCTTATTTATTATGACAGACCAGCTAGATCTACTGTCTATATTACATATGACAGACCAGCTAGATCTACTGTCTCTATTATTATATGACAGACCAGCTTGATCTACTGTCTCTATTATATTATGACAGACCAGCTAGATCTACTGTATCTATTATAATTATGACAGACCAGCTAGATGACTGTCTCTATATAATATGACAGAACAGCTAGATCTATGTCTCTATTATATTATGACAGACCAGAGTAGATCTGCTGTCTCTATTATAATATGACAGACAGATAGATCTACTGTTCTATTA